>NW_028301600.1:28787878-29090909 GCF_987345545.1 Pholcus phalangioides
GCGGAACGGGATCCTTTCTGGGCAACCGCTTGTGGGGAAAACGCTCACCGTACATTCGTGCTGTATCTGTGATACTTCCGTTTGCAGCTCCGTAAATGCATGTCTGCTTTTTCAGTATTACTAAAGTGCGCCGTTATCCTTTACGTTACAACTGTTAGAACGGTTGCAAGCGGGAATAACTTCACAGGGCTGGCATCCGCGCCTTTTATTCACTGTCACACAGATTTGCATACGGTTTCTTCTTCTTCCCCAGGTTACATTTGCATGCATGGTGTTCTTTTTCTACAGATAAATTTCTACGGGAGTGCCGTTTTAACGTTTGTGGAGCGGCCGTTTCGAAACGCACCAGCGCGTTTGCGTTTCATGTTAGACCATGCATTCTTTACGAAGGTTTTTTAACAATTGGCTGTTGCGGAGATATATTTTGGAAAGAGAGAAAATTCAACTGCCCCGCGGGGAATCGAACCCACGTCCTTTCACTTTCGTTTAAAAAGCCTTCGTATGGTAGCGGAGAGTGACGTCATCCTTGTATAAGTCGCCATCTGGTGGCAGCGTCAGCAGTTGTGAGCTTGGCCTGAGTCTGGTCCGGCCGTCCATGTACGGTACCTTTTAGTGTACACTAGTTCCAAGGAAAGAGTGAGAGATTCGGTGCCTCTGTAGTCTAGTGTTCTAGGGCGTTCACCCCGAAAGTGAAAGGACGTGGGTTCGATTCCCCGCAGGGGCAGTTGAATTTTCTCTCTTTCCAAAATATATCTTCGCAACAGCCAGTTGTTAAAAAACCTTCGTATGGTAGCGGAGAGTGACATCATCCTTGCATGCATTCTTTGATGACAATTGTTCGTATTGGTGTGTACTATCAGCTCTCTCTCTTAAAGTTTCTTTCCATGTTTTCTGAATCACCCTGTATAGGTGCAAATATTGGACGAGCATGAGAAATCATATAAATTTGAAGAACGAAACTGTAAAACTACCAGCATTACTGAAAAAAAAACTCCACAAGAGAAATTATGATTAAAATAATGGAAGAAGCCACAGCAAGGTATACAGCCTGGAGCAAGGAAACAATACAACAATTTGAAGAGGCAAGTGACTCCGAATATGAACCATATAATAGTAGATTAGCGACCCAAAACCTCTCACTATCTTAGTGCTGTGACGAAGCGAATTTTCCGAGTTTCTTGGTTTCGAAATAATGTTGATTTGACTATAGACGATCTATGAATGTATTATTGGCCTATGTTATGTCTTTGTATGTACGTCGAAAATAGGGTATACGACTGTTGTGTATGTTCGGAATCCTCAGCCTTCGAACCGTCCCAATTTCATATTCTATACTTGCCTTTTTTCTTTTTTGTTGCTTTTACTTTAAAATTCAATTCTGAATCTTATATGTTTTTATGTTTCAATCTGTTTAGAAGGTTGTTATTTCAATTTCTAGGTTTTAACGTTTTTTTTTTTTTTTTTTTTTAATTTGTATATTTTATATATATCCTTCATTTTGCTTATAATCGTATGTTTAGCGTTTTTACTTTTAATTTAGTTTTAATATTTTTGTGTTTTTATTCGTCAATTTACTTTGTTTTATATGTTTACTTTGAAGTTTTGTATGTTTTTGTTGTTGACTTCTTTTACGCTCAGTATATTGTCGGAAGAGTTGTTTGCTCATATCGCTGCCTCAAACCCACCTTGCCGTATGCCTGTATATTTGGATATTCGGAACAGCAGAACATATTCATACTTAGTTAAAAGCAGCTGTTCTTAACCACGGGTCCTTGGAGAGACTTCTGGAGGTCCGTGAGATTGAATGAGAGATAGCAATAAACTTAGCACCCACTTCCAAAGAAAATACTGAGAGAAAAATTAAAAGAAAAAAGTCATCAAAAGAAATTGTTTAAAAAGTATAAATTTGAACCGATACAAAAAATATGGGGGAGGGGGTTTCTGCTAAGTTCCAAATCTTAACAAAAAAACTCATATTGCCCCCTTGTGGGGCGTGGGTCCCACGTTGGGAATCACCTGCTTCAGTGGTCATCAACTTTACCGCACTGGACACCACCGGCATACACATCGAATGATAGATCATTAAATGGTTATCTCAACTTTCTTGTGGCGACATTTCGAATGCTAGATTTGTCACCATTCGTTTTGAATGGAAAAAAAATAACTAGGAACAAAAGAGAAAGGAACGGAAAAGGAAAAAAAATGAGAAAAGGAGGCCTCTTAACTCGAGATGTTGCCAAAGAAACGTCAACCAAAAGAAATTTAGAAAGAGGCGGTGCGTGGCGTCAGCCGCTGCTCCTCGAAGTGAGAAATATATACCTGCTATCCATCATGTTTTCAAAGAGTTTGTTCTCTCATATGTACCCACGAATCACATGATCTCACTTTTTGGCAGCCACCCCCACGAAACAATGAACTTTGGATGTTTTCTTTGCAGAAAAACACATTGTTTTTGCATCTACATACATTCAGTAATCTCAGTAATCTTGTATTCAACTTGGCATCTTTGTTGACTACTCTGGTTCAAGGACTGACATCACTCATGTTTACGCAGTGATTGCCAACACACTCAATGCATGTGGTGTAGATACAGTAGAGTCTCGATAGTCTGAGGTGAACTTGACCGAGACTACCTCGGATTACTAAAAACTAGGATTATCCGAAAAACAATAGAAAACAACTTTCAGGGAAGGAGGGAGGACAAGGAGAATCCCTATACATTTATTTTGTGGTAAATATATACCATGTATATTGTATATTGTAAAAATTAAGGAAAATACAAGATACATCCCTGGGCCACCTGGCTTTGTGTGTGTGTGGTTGGAACTTATCCTCCTTATCTAATGAAATTGTTCTAACTTGTTTTCTTTGGACCTACGTATTTATACTTACTCTTACCGTTTTAATTCTTGATTCACGGGCTTTATTCATTAGATTAGGGCTGCCCACACGAACCATGTCCACTTCATAATAGGGACTCCAGACCTGGGAAACCGTACTTTGTTTTTTACACTATAAATTTACAATAGAGAAGTCTGCAAAAAATTCTGGCCAGAGGTCCCACCGCATAGGGATCAAAAAAGACCCTAGATCATAGTTTCCTAAACTTTTTGTTCCATCGCCCCCTTTCTTCAAAAAATGTCTCTTCTCATTGTCCCCCCCCCCCAACTCAAGACAACCCATAGGATCCTATGCTAAATCCAAACCTTCTCACGCCCCTTTGGCCCATTCCATCGCCCCAGGGGGCAATATTGCCCACTTTGGGAAACACTGCCCTAGATCAGCGGTTCTCAACCAGTGCTCCGCAGAGCCTTTGGGGCTCCTTGTACACTCTCCAGGGGCTCCGCGGCCACTGAAGGAAAATAAAAAAACAGTAAAATTTAAAAAAATAATTATAAATATTTTTAAATAGTAAAACATCATCAGCAACTTTGATGAATGATTAAAAAATTGGCCTACAGGCTCCTCCATAGATTTTTTTTACTTAAAAGGGCTGCGCGAGTCAAAAAAGGTTGAGAACCGCTGCCCTAGATGATAGTTTCCCAAACTTTTTGTTCCATCGTCCCCTTCTTCAGAAAATTTTTCTCTCATCGCCCCAACTCAAGCGTACCCATAGGATCCTATGTTGTACCCGTAACTTCTGTCTCCCCCCCTGTACAATTCTATCATCCACCAGGGGTGATATTGCCCACTTTGGGAAACACTGCCCTGCCTAGATCAAGACCCCCCCCCCTTTGTTCATGGATGGAGATATGGTGCAAGTCCTCTTCAAAATAAAGCCACTATCATTAATAGGAAAAATGAAACAAACCGCGTTCTTGGCGAAAAACAAAGTGAGCTTCTTTTAGAAGGAATTTCAAAAAATTCCAGCACCTCGAATTATCCGAAAACTCGAAATTTCGAGGCTCGAATTATCGAGACGCTACTGTGAAACGTACGATCATCGCTCATCGCAGTTCAAGAAATATCTATATCTGTAGAGTTAAAACTGAGAATTCCCAAGACAAGGGGAAACTGCAGGTAAGAACGAGCATGTAGTAATTTCTGACTTAGGGGAAATCTTTAAATTTCCACAACCCTCGGAAACCTTCGGTTTCAATCTTTTACTGGATACTTTCTTCAATCATCAACATTATGGAGCATAATGCAAAAACAGATGTTGTTAAAAAGAACGAGACCGTACCAATTAAATTGGTCACGGTCCCATCTTCACCGCGAGTTCTCCGTAAATACAAGGAACAACTATTATGAAGATGTAACTCGATCACGTAATGTAGCTTAGACTCTCAGCAGAATTGCTACCATGCAAAGACATCGTGCTTTCTTCAAAAGCACATACCGTAACGAAAACGCATATTCAAGTCTTGACAATAAATTTTAAGTTTCCAAATACTGTGCATGAGACTAGCCGGAAGCTGTCTCAGACTCCTTATTATAACTTCACAGCGCACGCGCACTGAGTTTGAATAACTTTCACTTGTAAAAATAATCATTGAAAGTTAACTTTTTTTGTGTTTCAAGCATATGCCACATTTGGACCGCGGGCCATGGGTTGAGCATATATACCGTATAATATACAATATGTTATGTTTCAGAAAGTGAAGCAGCTTCAGAACTTGTACTTCTTAGGTAGAGCTGAGCTAAGATGGGAAAAGAGAATCGTAAATTGACAGTAAATTGTAGAAAGAGGGAGAAGAAAGAGAAGAGAAATAGTCTTGGGGGCCTTCATTTACCCAGTAATCAAGCACATAATGATTTGTCGTGCTCCTTCATTTCCTTACTAGAGCCGATTCACCTTCAGTGAGAAGGTTACGCCCTTTTCAAGTCTTCAAGCGCCAAAAGTAACACCAGCTAAAGACATAAATCAAAGATTTCCTCTAATTTCTTGTTTCTCTTCCCCTCCTTTTGTTTCTTTTCGTGTCGTCTTTTACTGACCGGAAACCTTAGAATAATTAGAATGGAGGACAGTAGACAGATAGGATTTTGGATGGAAGATTGAGGTGGATGGCAGGTACAGATGCATTGATTTATCACCATCAATTTTCTTTTTCTGCGTTTCAATCGTTTATTCCCTAAAGCAGTTGGGGGGGGGGGGGGTTTCATCCAACTGCTCCAGAGTAGATTCGTACTAATGATGGCGAATCGACACTTTGCTGGCGCGTTGCATACTAAGTTCGATAGCACCCATGATTGAAATAACTGTTAAATGGTGTAGCTGAGCTGAATTTTTAAAAGCATAAACACAATATTACGAAAGAAAAGTGATTGTTTAAATTGTGCTTGATCCCAATTTTGATTTCGATCTTTCTAAGATTAATCAATTATTTTGTATCCAAAATTAAATTTATTATTACTCAGTGGTTTGTACAGGTGCGAATAGTGCAATTTTAAAACATTCGGTTATTTTTTTGCTGTCTTCTGCAGTGGGCCTATTTATCGGTCGCGCACATCCCTGGGAGTTCTTTTTCAAAATATTGATACTTCTGATATTTTATCTAAACCCTGTTATTTTCCTGACAGACTTAAGTCCCGTTTACATGGGGAATAAAATATCCCGGGACGTTATAGATAACAGAGATTTTCGCTACAACCCGTTTACATAGTATTTAGTTTATGCCGGTATCTCCCCTCTCCCCCCCCCCCCAACTTCTTTCCGGACGTCGCCACTGGTCACGTGGGTTGAACGGAAATGGTTGGATCAAGATGGCTGACAAGATGGTTGGATCAGATGGAGCTAACAGTAGCTTTCGCGGCGCAAAGGATTATGGAAGGAGGTTGGAGTCACCTACCATTCCACCGCAAAAAAGATGGTCTCCTTTTGATGGATCTTCGTCCCAAAAGGTTTTTCTAGAATATTTAAATCTTTTTTTCCCTACGAGGAAAAAAAGTTGCCATGCAGGTAATAATCACCAAAGCAACCTCCAATTTTGCTCATGTAAACGGGACTTTAATCATCCTCAAAAATCAAACCCTTTATTTGCATTTACCGACTGCTTTAAATTGAGTTCCTTTCTTTGAACTACAGGGCGATTCAGAAAAGATGGGAAAAACGTTAAGAGAGAGAGAGAGAGAGAGGTGGTAGTACACACAAAAACAAACAACTTTCATCAAAGAATGCATGGTCTAAAATAAAATGCAAACGTGCAAGCAAGTTTCGAAACGGCCGCTCCGCAAACGTTAAAATGCATTCCTGTTGAAATTTATCGGGAGAAAAAGAACACCACATGCATGCAAATGTAACCTGGGGAAGAACAAGAAACCGTACGCAAATCTACGTCACAGTGAATAAAAGGCGCGTACGCTAGCCCTGTGAAGTTATTCCAGCGTGCAACCGTTCTAACAGTTGTAACGTACCTGATGTGTGTACTATCACCTCTTAAAGTTTTTCCCATCTTTTCTGAATCACCCTGTGTAGTTGACTTAAATAACCTTCCAACCACTATTATCGGTTCTCCCACGATTATTGAGTACAGTAATACTCCAAAGTTACGCGATAGGTGAGACCGACGATAACCGCGTAAATCGGGGTAAATTTTGCATACAAAGACATATAAATACTAGTTAATTGTGCCCGACCTATCGTTTGGTAAAAATTACATTCGAAAATGCAATTATCCCTGCAAAATGTACTAAATGGAAAGTGAAAAGTTGTTGGCTTGTAGCCGCAACTAGATCTTTATAAAAGTTCATATTAACTGAAATCTGTGCAAACGAACGTCATGCATACGCTTCAAATACGAGTACGCTTCAAATATTTTCATAAAACCTTGGTTTCAGAGGCAAGAAAAAGCATTCACTTGTGGGTTGAAATCAATTAATAGTTGCAGACCCCCGTTGAATTATCATTGCATTGAACGAATTTTTTTAAGGCTGGCAATAACATTGGACTTCAAGTATAAAATCATGACCAGTCTGTTAATTTGGCATATGCCCCACCAAGCTTTGGAATAACATTTCAAAAAATCATGGCAAAGTTTTCTATAGCACAAAGCACTGTAGCCTATAAAAAATCATCGTAGTTCAGTACATATAGTCTACTCCTGATCGACCAAACAATTTTTACTTGATTATCAATGCCGTCTTAAAGCATGGGCCCACCCGGCCACGGCCACGGCCTCAAGAAAAGAGGGGCCTCACAAAAATGAGATCTGGGTGAAATTTTCTAGAATTTACCAGGTAGGGCCTCAGAAAAACCACTTGGCCCGGGGCCCATGATGCTCTTAAGACGGCCCTGTTGATTACAACTTAACAATTACTACCAATTATCCTGTGATTGCGCTTGAATTTGAGAAATGTGCATTTTTAACAAAAAAATCAATCACATAACTCTGATTTCGCGTTTCTTGGGGTAGCGTATAAGTCGGGTATTATTATACTTATAATCATTTAAAACAACAAGGCCTATCTGTATTATCATCAACCAACGCATTGTCTTGTATAGGCATCAGCCAATAACATTACATAAAGCGATGAGTATAAGTACGGTTTACACGTCACTGAGCTTAGTAATAGCTCATGTAAAATTGTTTTTCAAACTACGGCCAAAAAGGCTTACCAATATGTGAACGTCTCTATGAGCTTAAAAAATCTTGTGTAAATAAAATTTATTGAAAATAACATTTATTGAAATGACAATGATATTACCTTCTTTTATACAAAATGTTTGATTTTCAAAAACGAATGGTTTTGCGATCGTTAGCTTCTTTTTCTCTACTGTTCGCTTCCGAAGGATGATACGACTGACAAAAAAAGAAATCACTATTTTTTTTCCTTCCAAGACCAAGTGTCAACTACTAATCAATTTTTCTAGAAGCCTCCATCAAATCAAGTGAGTTTTTCAGAAGCTGTTGAGACACCAGACGCGAAAAGCTATCTAAAAATCATTTGCCACCCTGACTCTTTAGAAAACTAAAATTATATCAGAAGAGCTGTTTTTTTCTCTGATTTCATGGTAACATTTGATTTGGACGTTCATACCAACTATCATTGAGTTAAATTGCTATGCTCAAAATGTAATCAACCTTTTCCCACCTAATGTTGAATTTCCGTTCCTTATTTTTTTTATTATTATGTGTTATCTTTAACGCAAGGAATCGAAGTTTTCGTTTCGACCTGTGAGGTCTAGTTTATGACTTAAGACTGCTGCACACGTAACTGAAAGCTTGACGAGCATGCATGTTCAATATTTCTGCGCAAGCATGAAGTTTCTTAGCGAAAAAAAAATAATTGGAGAATAATCACAGATTCTAAAGATGTGACTTCTTGAAACGTCTTAAATATACGGGGTGATTATAAAAAACTATCCCGACATATGGGCCCCTAACTATCATACCATTCACAGAAACTGAATGAAATTTTGGCATAAGGTATTTTGAGGTATGCGCTCAAGAATGATATGGAAAACAACAGTGTCACTCTAACAGTTACGGTTACAGTGAGAAAATTTCGAAAATATCAAATGGCAACACCAAGTTTTTTGTATTGGAATGCGATCTCCATACTGAAAAACACTAAATAGCGTTGGAATGGCACCTGTAGCACGAAAATCCCAGGAGCTAGGCAAGGAAAAAGTAAAAAGGACTTTGCCGTGCACCAGAGCATTAATGTTCGTTGCATTCGTCACACCGTTTCTTCGGCTGAGATCCCAGCCTGATTAGTCCTCCACAAGGTCATGTGGAAAATTTGTGAAACACAATAAAATGCTTTATTTTATGCTGCTTCTCTGTCCTTATTGGTTGTCCTCACTTTTAGCCTATCTACCGCCGGTGATTTTCATGCTACAGTTGCCGTTCGAACGCTATTTAGGGTTTTTCACAATGGAGATCACATTCCAATACAAAAAACTTGGTGTTGCCATTTGATATTTTCGAAATTTTCTCACTGTAACCGTAACTGTTAGAGTGACACTGTTGTTTTCCATATCATTCTTGAGCGCATACCTCAAAATACCTTATGCCAAAATGTCATTCAGTTTCTGTGAATGGTATGATAGTTAGGGGCCCATATGTCGGGATAGTTTTTTTATAATCACCCTGTATTTCACTCAACCTAAAATCCTAAGATTTTAACATTTATCGTATGTGCATAAAGAAAAAGTTGGCACTTTCAACCTCTCAGTATTCTTGACACACTCCATGTCAAGATTCGCGAACATTCGTTGCTCTCTTCCCCACCCCTCTCGCAGAGCATGTTTGTCGATGTGGAATGAAAACATTCTGTTAGAGATAAACCTTGCTATGCTGTTGTTTTTACTGCTGTAAGCAAGAATTTGTTCATCCGACATGTCCACTCACTCGTTCTTCTCGTACTCCCTCGTTGACAACCGTGAAGCTCTGACGCAAGAAACAGACTCCAAAGAAGAGTTAGTCTTTCTACGAGCTCTAAGGCGATGAGGAGTGTAGTTGGGTCCAAAATATAAAAGGCATCTGAAATCTTTGGTGCACCTGGTTAATGAGCTTGTGGAATCTCTGCCACAGCATCAGTTTTCGTTTCTATTTTGCTATCTGGGCGCTTTTCCCGTTGTGCTGTTCGCATTTCATACTATACTAGTCTCACGGCCGGGCAGGCGCGATTCTTCACCGTCGTAACCGAGTAATCGGGTGCTTTATCATCTGTTGAGTACCTTGGTGAGGTAACGACCAGAATCAGCAACTTGTCTCACTAGAAACCCTGGAACGGCAGAGGAAACAAGCAAGCCAAGAAATCTGAGCAAGACAAGGAAAAAAGAAAACTCTTGAGCTAACGACTTGCTGGAACTAGCTGCTTACTCTTGTTTATGAAGAAATTTGTGAGCAAAGCTCAAGACATTCTTTTTCCTGTAATGTAACATGCTTTTTAAAGTTACAGTTTACAAAAAAAAAGCTAAAAATATGGAAGACTTTTCATAATAATAAGTACGTATTTATTTCTTACCAGATGGTTCTGACGTCTTAAAAAGTGGTTCCCAATGTGCCGTGGTACGCATACCCCCCCCCCCCCCAGCATTGTCGCAACTATGGGGAAGCAAGCGGGTCTGATGCTCCGGGCGAGGGACCGTGGAGGGGACGAATTTCACACTTTAGCCTCTCCTTCAACATTACTAACGGGCGCTAAAATTCGTGTTTGCCCCGGCTGACCAAGCATTTAGTTGAGGTTCTGTCCCCCTCCTACCTAGAAATATTACGCAAGCCATTAATTAATTGGGGTCGCAAGAAATAATCAGCAGCAACAAAAAGAAAACAAAAAAAACGAGTAAAATGTTTTTTTAAATAAAATGCTAAATATTCGTTATGGCACAAAACGTAAGGTTACTCCTACAGGGTGGGCAAAAAGTCCGTAAAAAGCTCAAAAATTCATAAAAAACGGTTTGCAAAGTTAGCATCGCTAGGTCATGGGAATTTTTTTAAGACAGGAAAAAAAATAATTAAAAAAACAGCCGATAGGCGGCGCTGACGTACACAAGTCAAAGAAAGATACGCAGATATAGAACAGAATGCCGCCAAATCGTTTATTACAACAGTATGTGTTCCACATTCCACAGAGGATAACACATTGCAGGCGAGTCACAAAACCAGCAACGACAGAGTGCCGCAGGTTCACATACACGATTTAAAACGGTAAACTGGTTGTAGATTACGACCGCAAGTTCTTATAACCGTCTCTTTTGCATATTTCCACCGAAGTCGCTCGTACCAGGGCCACCCATCGGCTGTTTTTTGAGTTGTTTTTCTTCCTGTCAAAAAAAAATTCTCGTGACCTAGCAATGCTAACCCTGCAAACCGTTTTTTATTTCGGTTATTTTTCCGGTTTTTATTCCTTTGTAAAGTTCCTACGGACTTTTTGCCCCCCCCCCCCGTATATATGCGGAGACATCCTACTTTTTAATTCATACCTACTTAATACTATTTTAATACAGGCATCACTCGCTTTACGCGATTAATTGTTTCGTAAAATAGTCGCGTAAGACGAAATCGTGTAGAGTTGAATTTAACATGGGAAAGATAGGGATAAGAGGGTTGGAGTTCTATCTCTCTGAAGAGAGAGAGAACTCCAACTGAAGAGAGAGAGAACTCCAACTGAAGAGAGAGAGAACTCCAACTGAAGAGAGAGAGAGAGAGAGAGAGAGAGTAGGATTAAAAAAATTCAATCCAACAAAAGGAATTTTTTTTAATGAGTTAATTATTCAAAAACTTATGAATAAATCCCGTGAATTTAGGCAATATGAATGAATTAAATTAATCCTTTTCTGTCTTCACTACTTCCGATTGATTCTAGTGAGTGTTTAGATGTTTTCTTTGGCTGATAACTCTTTTTAATGAAACAGTCGGCTAACAAGCAGCTTTTTTTGTCTCCTTATAAAAACTTTAGTAGCGAAGCCACAGAGAATTCTGCATATTTTTCGCAAATGTGAAAATTCTAGTTTCACTGGAATCGCTTTTTTCGATAAATTTCTCATGGCATTGTCAATGTGTTACCAAACGTTGCTCATCTGTGAGATCTGGTGAGTTGTATCTGATAATTTCTCTCATATTTGTCTCAACTAAATCCTCAAATCCAACATATTCCGTCGTCAAAGGGTTTTTTAACTATGTTATGTATCTTCAATCTGCAAGCCCATTTCCAGGATTAAAGGGTATACACATAGTGCGCGCGTGTTTCCGATTCTGGAAACCCGCTTGGTCTCTGACTGGTTAATATAACCTGAATTTCACCTTTTTTAGTTTTCAAGCTTCGAACGACTAACGAGAAAAATTTCTTGGTGTTTCCGATTCCGGCGATCGCACCAATCGGAATGGAGAAACGCTCCGTTCATTTGCATAGTGTGTCGCCGCTTTGCGTGAACCGGTTGTGAGAAGCAGAAAATTCAGCGAAAAGAAAAATTCTTTCCGGTTGCAGATTCCGCGCGTGTCAAACTAGTATTTCAACTTGATTGTGCGCGAAAGAAGAGGATACTGATTTATCATTTAACATAAAGTTATATTTGTCAATTTTCTTTTGAAAACTCAAATTTGGTACTTTGGTAAATTTGAAACTATTGAGAGAATCGTTCAACATCAGTAGTTAGGAGAAAACATGACGATATTCACCACATACGTTTTTGTTTGGGTTAAGGAGAACTTAATCAAAATATTTTTTATACAGTGGAACTTCGGTTCAACCCCACAAGGGTAGGGCTGACAGAAAACAAAATCGATCAAAATAAAGTATATGTAGGTACTGAACTACAAGCTTTTTTCGGAGTTTACAATAATAAACCGCTGTGGTGGTCGAGTGGTCATAGTGACGGGCTCGCGTCGCGAGGTCCCGGGTTCGAACCCCACCGTCACCACAGTGTGGTCGGCTGAAATTGGTTTTCTGTGGTTCCCAACTTCAAGGTGCGAATGCGAGCCGATCTCTTCCTTTAAAAAGTCTCGCAACAGAGAGCAACAGACCTACAAAACAGTAGAAATGTGATTCAATCATAACACTTCACTCACTTCTGAAATATAGATGGCAACACTGAAAAAACAAACACTACGTACGCGCTCAGACTGTTAGGTACACACACAGTTACACTTCCGGCAGAACTGACTAGGTAGTAAAAATCGCCCATAGATGATGATAGACCTGAGTTGTGCTCGGTTTGAAAGAAAGAGTCTACAGTAATAATTTGGGAAGTGGTTAACGATGAAAACTTTGCCGGATTTTTAGCAATGTTATTCCAAGGCTTGAGGTGGCATCTGCCATCGCCGGATTTGCGGGATGAGTTACTTTCTTATTGCTCTCGACTTTTTTCATTTTCATTGTGTATTTTTGGTCGACTTAAATTTTTTATATATATATATATCTATAATATAATTTTCTCGCTTCATTTCGCCAGGATTGTGACCGTTGCTTTTTTATCGATAATCAATTTCTTTGCGCACGTGCTGGTATAAGAGGGAATAATTGGTTCTTTGTTTTCGGCCATTTTTTGTGTTTTTCCCGTTTCTTTGATATAATTTCGTGAGTATTTTGGGCATTAGTGTTAGCGAACTTTTTCGCGGGTATTCTCAGTAATTTTTGGTTTTTTTTTTTCATTTTGGGTCCTATTGTTTTAGTGTTAGTGAATAGATAGTTAGCTAATACTAATAAGTATACACTTTACTTTGTATCTTAATACTTTTTAGGAGTGTGTTCCATTCTTTATATACGTATGTATTTCTTCCTCGTGATTTATTGTTGAACATTTTATTTTACTAAATTTTTTTCGTACAATCTTTACGTATATTTTTCAGTGTAATGTAATTTACGTTATTCTAATTTCCTGTTAACGTTTCTCATTTTCTTATTTTTTAAGTGTTATTGTCTGTTTTTAGCAATAGTGTTAGTATGCCGCGACCTCGATTAGTGCTGTGTAGGTCGTGCGACTGGAGTTTTCCCTGATCTAGGGAGACAGTAGCTGATAGTTTCAACTGTAAGGGGTGTTTGGATAGGGCAAGTTTGGAACTCGAGGTCGAAGCGTTGCGAGAGAGAGTTGGGGTTTTAGAGGGCCCGGTTATTACGGAGCCACCTATCGATGAAGAAGCAATCTCCACGAACAACGACAGTTTAGAGGGTGAATGGGTGGTCGTGGATGAGGTAGAGGGGGATAGTGATAGGATTTAATCATTGGCGATTCTATGATTAGGGAACAAAGTTTGTTGAGATTTTCGGGGTTTCGAGCGCTGTTGTTTTCCTGGCGGGAAGATTAGCAACGTTCGAGACGTTTTCATCGCCGAAAGTTGCTTTTGCTGTGGAGGACCTGGATCTTATAGCCATTACAGAATTTTGGGCAAACGATGGAGATGAATCTTTTTTACTCATCTCAGGATGCGATACTTTTTAAGAAATAGATCGGATAGGAAAGGTGGTGGAGTGTTGATATACGTAAAATCCTGTTTGAAGGCTAGAGAGTGTAACGTGCAGAGAAGTGATATTGAAACTATATGGGTTGAGCTTGAAAACAAAAGACATCATGAACTTGTTGTCGGGGTTTGTTACAATCCACCGAATAGGGATCCAAACTACATCGCCAAATTTCATGATGAAATTTCCTACATGTGTAAACGTAAGAGGGTTGTCATACTAGGGGATTTCAATTGCCCGGGAATTGA
Source organism: Pholcus phalangioides (assembly GCF_987345545.1). NCBI lineage: Eukaryota > Metazoa > Arthropoda > Arachnida > Araneae > Pholcidae > Pholcus > Pholcus phalangioides. The sequence continues at coordinate 28,801,972 of NW_028301600.1, forward strand.
TTGGGAGGATCTTTCAGCTAGAGATCAATTTGAAAGGGACTCTTAAGTTGATGTTCGATAAATTTTTGTATCAGCAGGTATCAGAAGCCATTAAGCGTACTGCTATTTTGGATTTAGTTCTCACTAGTTCTGAGGATCTTAATGAACATGTTTCGGTGGGGGACGAGTTTTCTTCCAGTGATCATCATATCGTCAGTTTTCTCTAAGTTTTATCGGGTAAGGTTGATAACAAAAGACTGGTTTCTTGTTGTCGGACAACTAACTTTGATGTTTTAAGAGAAAGGTTAGCAGAAGTTTTCAAAGATCGGTTGGAATCTGTCGGTGTGGTAAGTCAATGGGAAGCATTTAGTACAAAACTATCTTCTGTTTTGCACGCCGTTATTCCCTTTGTTTGAAAAAAGCGTGTTTGTACATTGCGCCCCCTATAGTTCATGGATAGCGTACGTAACCTTTATCTTGAAAAGAAAAGAGCATTCAGAGTATAAAAGTGGACGAGGTGATCTGTCATTGTTTACTGATAAAAGAAAGGCGTTGAAGAAAGCGATAAGGGGTAGAAAAAAGAAGCTGTGTCTAGGTTGGGGTTGGCAGACAACTTTGGCTCCGACCCAAAATCATTTTTTAGATACGCCAATAATGGATATAAGGGGACAGTAGGCTCTCTCTCAAGAGGAGTGCCTAGGGTAGAGAGCAATGTAGGTATTGCTTTCAATGACTTTTTCGCGTTGGTTTTTAATAGAGAATACGATATTCAATGTACGAGTGTTGCATGGAGTAATAAAATCCTCAACGATATTGAATTCGAAGATGTGGAGATCCTAAATCTTCTAAAAAATGTATGTGTGAGCAAAGCACCAGGACCAGATGATATCTATCCTAGGGTCCTCAGGGAATGTGCTAATGAATTGTTGGGGCCAGTCGCACAGATTTACGGACAGGATTAGTGTTGCTGTGGGTATCGTCCCAAGGAATTGGAAACTTGCTAATGTTGTTCCGATATTAAAAAGGGTAGTAGAGAGGCTGTGTCCAATTATCGTCCAGTGAGTTTCACGAGCTCACTCTCGATAATTTTGGACATTATTATCAAAAAGCAATTGGTGAAGTGGCTAGACGAGAATGGTGTATTGTCGGATAATCAGCATGGATGGGTTCAGGAAGGGGAAGTCATGTGTAACTAACATTCCTTGCTTCTATGATCACATGACTAAGGCTTTGGGTAAGGGCAAAAATGTAGATGTAGATTACATTGATTTCCAGAAGGCATTCGATCGGGTCCAACATATTAAACTCTTGAAGCGATAACACGAGATTGGGATTGAGTGCAAGTTGCTGAATTGGATAGAAAATCGTGGTTGATATAAGTCACAACGGGATATGGAGAATGGGAAATTTTCTGATTGGACAGTCGTCACAAGTGGAGTTCCTCAAGGATGTGTTCTTGACTATACTTTTTTCACTTTATCGATAAACTTGCTCAGGGTATCGATGGGATTGCTAGCAAATTTGCAGATGACGTGAAGCTAATATGGGTAGTCTGGAATGAAAGCAATAGGGAGTAGTTCTAAACCAACTTAAGCAGAATTGGAACATGGGCAAATGAATAGAGCATGAAGTTTGGCGTTGACAAGTGCATGGTCGCTCATTTTGTTTGAACAACCCCCGTTTCTCTTACGAGTTGAATGGTGTCACTATCCCGGATGCAACTAGGGTGACCGATTTGAGAATTCTCATGGACGAGCGGCTCAGTTTTTCTGAACATTGTTCAGCGGTGGTAAAAAAAAGCGAACATAATGCTCGGTTTCATTTTCAAAAAGGTGTCTTCGCGTTCGCCTAAAGTCATTCTTCCGCTTTTCCGAGGCTTAGTTCGCCCTGGACTGGAGTATGCTGTAAGGGTTTGGAGACCATACCTACGGAGGGACATAGACGTGGTTTAAGGAGTGCAGAGAAGAGCTACGCATGTCCTTGGGCACATGCGGCTTAAGATATGAAGAGAGACTTCATTTTTTTAATATGTTTACATTGGATGAACGCAGATGTCGGGGGAGATATGATCGAAGTGTTCAAAATTTTCAAAGCTTTGGATAGGGTAGACCACACATGATTTATTAATTCGCCGTCAATCAACTGCTTTAACAAGGAGACACCAGTATCGTTTGGTAAGGGGCAATTCTAGGTTATGGTGTCGCAGGGAATTTTTCTCTAATGGGGTTGTTAATAAATGAAATAGCTTTCCCCCCAGTGGTAGTAAATTCTAACACAATTGACGCGTTTTAAAATAAATACGATAAACATGTTGGGGTAAACCGAGAAGCTATCGATACTTACAATAAGAAAACCATAAATACATTTTATGGGGATTGTATAATATTTTATCATGTATAAATATTGTTTATAATTTTTGTGATCGCATTTTTAATTGGGTTTTTTTTTTTTTCAAACCGAGCACAACTCAGGTCTATCGCCATGGGCAATTTACTACTTAGTGAGTTGTGCCGGAAGTGTAAGTATGTGTACCTAACAGTCTGAGTGCGTATCTAGTGTTGTGTATGATTTTTCAGTGCTGCCATCTATATCTCAGAAGTGAAGTGAGTGAAGTGTAATGACTGAATATTTGTACTGTTTGTAGGACTGTTGCTCTCTGTGGCGAGACTTTTTAACGGGGAGATCGACTCGCATTTGCGTCTTGAAGTTGGGAACCACAGAAAACCAACTTCAGCCGACCACCACTGTGGTTTTAATTGGGTTGCTGTATTTTAGTAATATATAACATCCATACTTGTTATGGGCATCTTTTTCTCAGCCACTTCGTTGGGCATTTTGTCTGTTGTGGCCTTGTATTTGTATTTGTACAAATCCGGTTTATTAGGTCAGCGCATGTGCTGAAGTTTGCGCATGAAGTTTGAGTGAGGGGTTGCCTAATTTTTTGGCCACTCAGTGTATATATCTTTTTAAATCTTTTATTATATCTTTATCTCGTGCCAGATGGCAAGTAGAAGAATTTCCTTGCCATGAACTAAGTCCTTAAGGAACGTAAATGGGTGAACGTAAAATCTCTCAGCAGCAGATAAAATCATGAGCTAGAAAAGTTCTTAATCTTAAATAAAAAAAAAGACTGTACAAATGTTTATCATCTAGTTTTTCTTTCACCAAGCTTTGGCAATGGTACAAAACAAAGAGTTAAGATTTTGTCACTGATCCTAAATAAAGTTTTATTCCTTTATAATTAAAAAGCAAAATCTCAAACCACAAAGCCAATAACAACATCCACATGAGTGAGCACGTCCATTTCTGTCACTTACAATCCTTTCAACGAAAGAAATAGTTCCTCAACTTTAAATCCAGTAATAAGTATCCAGAAATATTTGTAAATTTTTCCTGTCTTGCCTTTAATACATAATTAGCAATTTCTCGATCAAGTATGATACAAAATCGCAATTCATTGCTTGTATTTTACCCAATAAAGTGTGACATACATACCCAAACATAAGTGTGAAGATGCCAAAGGCAATACATTTATCAGAAATTGAAGAGAGTGCTTGCTCTCATAGAAAATGGGATATTTGGTCACGGAATTTCGAGAACTAAAAGATCGAAAGCTGTTGTTTACAATTTCATAAAGGATCCTCGGAATTATGGACTGAAAGTTCGCACTGGCCTTCTCTTACCATTCGTTAAAAAAAAGTTCATTATATCCACAGTGCTTGCGTGAAAAAAAAATCCTCTGGTGTAATTCAGAACGAATACAACTTACCTTGCACAGGTCGAACTGTGCGTAATGTGTGTTAAAAAATATTTCTAATGTCAGTATGCAAAAATAAAGTGCAAACCTCCCTTTACAAAAGAGCCGAGACAAAAGTGAGTTCAATTGGCCAAAAGGCTTGTAGTCGCGGCGTCATATCTTTTGGTGGAATGATGTTTTCTCTGATGAGTTCAATTTAGATGGACTTGATGGTTTTAAATATTACTGACATTACCTACGCCGTGGCAGAGCCATATTTTCGAAACGCTAATTCAGGGGTGGATCAGTAATGGTTTGGGGAGGTTTCGCATCCCAAATAAAAACTCCAGCCATGTTTATAAGCTACAAAATAAACTCAGAGGCGTACCAAGACATTCTGGCAGATGATGTACTTCCTAGGCATCTCTTATTACTTCTGGACAGTACTTGTTTCAACAGAACAATGCTTCTATACATGTTTCGAAGTCCACAAAGTCTTGGTTTCAAGCCAATTCGGTGAAACTCGTTGACTGGCCAGCTTGTCCTGATCTGAACATAAACGTGAAGTTATTAGAAATGTTGCGGGGGGGGGCCCTTAAACCAAATATTTCCATAGGTTACTATGGAGATGGTGTCAAATTTTAGGCGGGGGACTCGGACCCATGGGCTGGATACAAGTTTACGCCTATGGATCTAAATCCTGTGGATAACTTGTGAGGCCTTTTCACACGAGAAGTGTATGGGAATGGTACGCAGTAAGAAAATTAACATGACTTTATGGCAGCAATCAAATTTGCTAGAGCACTCCAGAATGTGTTTCACATTGAGAGAATTATTTAAAATTCATATAACTATCTATACACGCCCTTCTGCAGCAACCATAGCATAGCACAAGGGGCTATGCTATATAAGTTATATGCTATATGCTAGTTAATGCTATATGCTATTGATTCAATAAAAATACTGTATCGGTAGTGTTGAAATATTGATGTTTGTGTTCCGTGGAACAGCCTCGTAACTAGCAAGGTTTTTGCACAAACTGAAAAGTTAGAAAGCTCTATGGACTAGACAACGTTGAAGTGATTCGTGCTTTCATTTCTGAAAAAAATATTTTCTTGCTTTTTCATCGATTGTAACTCAGCATCAATAATTAAGTTCAAGCTAAAAAAATAAGAGTCGTGAAAAAAAAAAAAATTTTTTTGTTAATTCCACTTATATAGCAGAGTTCTTGAGAGATATCGTTATTATGGAGGAGAGATTATTACTATCATTCCAAAATAAATTAATTCATATTTTTGTGCAAAAGATGAAAGAAATTGCTTCCAGTCTCAAGTATTGATAATGATGCGTCAACGCGTTGTCTTTTTCTAAGCATACAGATGCAAATTACGGCTCGTTTTTATTCCTTACTTATCATAAATGATTTATTGCCTGTCAGAGATGAATTAATCTAGCTTTGTTAGTCTGGTCTCACACATCTCTATCGAAAGCGCTTGTATTCGTTCCATTGCGGCTGAAATTTTTATCCGTTGAAGTATCCTTATTTCGTAAAGGAAATATAATCCCTCAACAATAAGTCTGATATCAAATTCCGAAGATAAATGCAGTGAAATGACTAAAAACCTGATCCTATTTTGAGTTATGACTTTTGGCCGCTATTCATTTCCAGTTTGGGGCAGCGTTATTGAGTCATCATGTTAGTACCTTAAATGACGGGTGACTTAGGGTGTGCCTCACGAAGAACGCATCCATCATTCCGATATTGTAGGGAAATCGGACTCGAAACCCTTATTTTTCGAGCGAAATGTTCGTCGATACATGTGCGTTTCTCAAGCGTGATTGTGCTCGGATGTAATAATTGTACGATTAGGACTTTGTGGTCGGTCATAAATTACCAGCGAGTAATAATCTGGATATGAGTAGTGTGGTCTCACCGATCCACACCATTGCGGCAGTTAATATCAGAGGCGTGAAAACTCATTGCGGTTGAAACAATCGTTCAGCAATAATTAGAGGTTAAAATCTTTTTTCCACTAATCAGTATGGATGTTTTAAAGCAGTCGAATGTAAAAGAATTGCCATGCCAGTCATTTATTTTTTTTTTTTTTTTGTACATTTCTGGAGCTCTTTGGAAATATGGTTTTGTAAGTTCTTTTATTATACGTGCTGTGGCGATATTTTGTAAAACATCCATATCGTCACGAAAAATTTTTTCTTTTAATAATTTTCGCATTTGTGCAATGTGACGCAGGGAAAAATATAATTAAAATAATGGATCCTAATGTTTGTTTTAATGTTTGAATTTTTCTTTGGTCAGTGTTTTTATTGAATCAACAAGATAGAACAACCCACTACCAGCTTATTTCTACTCTTATTCTTCTTTAGAACTTGACTTTATTACAGTACGCTACTATGCAAATACAGATACACAAGGCCACAACAGGCAAATTTCCAAATGGCTGAAAAAGATGGCCAAAAAAATATGGATGTCAAATATAATCAAAATACAGCAACGCAATATAAAGCATATATTACCAAAGAAAAAACTAATAATTTATAGTATATAATAAAATGTCCGTAAAAAGATTATGGTTGTCTTATCTAAGCATATGGATAGCTTCTTGATTTATCTCACTATATTATCGTACTTCGTTTAAGCGTGTCAATTGCGTTAGAATTCTTGATTTCCGAAGGTAACTATTCCATTTATTAACAACCCTATTAGAGAAAAACTCCCTGCAACACCACAACCTGGAATTGTCCCTTACCAAACAATACTGGCGTGTGGTGTCCCCCTTGTCGAAGCAGTTGATTGACAATGTATTAATTTCTTATGGTCCATCTTATCCATCTGGTTGAAAACATTAATTGATAAAATTTCAATGATAATATCCCCCGACACCTAAGTTCCTCCAATGTAAACATATTCAAAAATGAAGTCTTTCTTCATAACCCAAGCCCCGTGTACCAATAAGGACACGCGTAGCTCTTTTCTGCGTCCCCTTAATCAAGTCTATATTCCTCTGTGTAGGTATAGTCTCCTAAACCGTACGGCACATACTCCAGTCCAGGACAAACTAAGCCTCTGAAAAGCGGAAGAATGACCTTAGAAGAACTTGCAGAGAACTTTTTAAGAATGAGAAATCGAATATTTTATTCGCTTTTTTGACCACCAGAAAACCACTTCAGAAAACCTAAGCCGCTCGTCAATGAGAATTCTAAGTACAAATCTTGTATCGTAAAAAACGTATTTGAATGCGTTACGAGTCAGACAATTCATTCATGAAACATAAACAACTTAATTTATGAAATAAGATTGTTGAAACGTAGCAGAGCAACTTTTTTAGAGCATCGAATGAGCGTAAAACCGTAACAAAAAGAAAGTGAGAAAAATTAATAATATATCACGAGCGTCTTCAATGTTTTTTTGAAATCGTGAGCACCGTCTATGCCAGTGATTCCTAACGTAAGGTCCACGCTCCATAGGGGGCAATTTGAGAATGAGTTTTTACGTTAAGGCTTGGGAATTTTCAGAGTCCCAATCCAGGTCCATTCATTTTTTCATATCAATATAAATTTTTTAAACAATTTCTTGGTAACTTTAATGCTTTCATTTTCTCTTCCTGTATATTCTTTGGAAGCTTTTAACCAGGGGTTCTTAACCTTTTTTAGCCACTACCTAAGCCAACATGACCTACTTACGACCCATGGATCTGTGGGTTTTAGAAAATAATGAAGCCTGTGGCAAAACGAGTGCATTTATAATAGGACTGTAATCTGATTTGTACGACCCATCTCGGAAGCCCCTGTGATCCAGGTATGGGTTGTGACCACTTTACAAAAGTTTTTTCATTTTCTGTGAAAAAATTTGGAAGGCAACTGGACGATTCATTTTATGTTTGTTATCAGTTTAAATCTTTAATAAATTTGCCAGTTTCTTACTGCTATATTTTTTCTACAAATGAAAGTGTTTATTGATAGGCATGTACAGGACCGGAACTAGATCGGGGCGGCAAAATAATGTTTGCTCCGGGCGACTGAATCATGTTTGCTCCGGGCGGCTGAATCATGTTTGCTCCGGGCGGCTGAATCATGTTTTCCCCAGGTGGCAAAAATCCTAATTACGGCCCTGGGTATGTATAAATCGGTGATCAAGAAATACGTAAAAATATTCTCAAAATATAAAATATACAAAATATATATAAAATATGTAAAAATATCTCAAAATCTCATGATATTTTAGGTGAAGCTAAATTTTAATTATAGGAAATATGGCCAGATTGCATAATTCATCATTGCTTCTGAGCCAGGACTTCTTTATGCTTGCTGAATCCATTTCCGAAAGGGATAAGAAAAGCAAGGAATCAAATTGCCAAAATATTAAAAGTAGTCTAAAAAATTTTAGAAGTAGTGAGGACAATCCCCAAGTCCCCATTTGCAACTTGTTTGAAAATTCCAAAATTTAATTTTCATCGTTAATGAACTCTCTCTCTCTCCCCAACCTGTGGCTTCATGAGTCTTGGATTGATACGTCTCACTACGGTAAATTGAGTGAAAAATAAAAAAGCCTCTGCCAACTATCGAGCAATTCAAGTTGAAAGAGAGAAAAATATTCACTTAAAAAATGGACCAACTAAAGAGAGCAAGCGAATATTTATGAAATGAGGATCTCGATTATTTTATATGGGAAAATTTCATTTGGTCGACAAGATTTTTGATACGACATCGAAAGCCGAAAGCACAAGTGTAGAAAATTCAGAAATGGGCATTGTAGAGAGGAGGAGGCAGAAATCTAAACGTCGGCAAGGTGCAGAAATTCGAAAAACGGCAAGGAAGTGTAATTACCAGGAATCGAATTTTTATAACTTTGCATAATTTTTTCCTATGTTTTTGCATATATCGCTATATTTAAGCGCAGAATAAGGAATACATTTTCAGAATAAGGAATATTTCATATTTTACAGCATTATTTTGCATATTTCAGCAGAAAAATGAAAAGGGATTTTTTTCCCCAAAAGCCCACTCTCATCTAGCTTCATTTCCCACAATTCTCCATTTTTCGACAATATTAGCAATAATTTGAAATTTATGAAATTTATGAATATTTGAAATTTGAAAATATTAGCAATTATTCTATATGAATAATTTGAAATTCTACTTAGCTTTGGCATCGTTTTTGGCAATGATTGGTGATTTTTCGGTGATATTAGGAGCCATTGGGAATTTTATTGTGTGCCTTTTTGACATAATTTTGGACAATGATCAGCGATTTCCCGTAATTCCTTCAAGGAAGTATGGTCAGCCTATTTATAAAGACATATTTGTAGGATTTTACTGCATATTTTAATTTTTTTAGGACATAAATACACTTTACTATGGAGTCAAATTTAGAAAAGGGCGAGGAACTGAGCAGAAATTTGGAAGGCATTTTATCGGAATTAATTCAACAACTTGAAACATGAACATGACTACGTAGGCGAAACGGGGGAAGACGAAGGGGGCGATTGGCCCTCAATTCAGTAAAAAAAAATTGGTATGAGTGGGAGGGCGAAGGTGGACAATCGCCTCCTTCCCTTTCACAAAACACGCCCTCAGTGATTCGCCCTTCCCGTTCGAGGAGCCTGCATCCGCTTAGTCATGACCGTAGTACCCTACATCTTGAAACCGTACCCCTAGGCTGAGATCTTTGGTGGGCCTCAGAGGATTTTTTATAGTACTCTATACTCTAGGCCCGTAACTAGACTTTGGCAACCGGGACAAGAAGAGCCCCGGGAATCTTCTAGAGTGTACTTATTTTGATATTTCTTAGAAATTTTCAGTTTTCTTGTTGGAAATAATCTGCAAAATGAGAGGAAAAAGAGGGAGGGGAAACCCCTCCTTTTTCTGAGCATAACCTTTTAGGGGGGGGGGCAGGCGAAGTTCTGCCCGGGACCTCGAGAAGGCATGCTATACTCTATAAAGTAACAGTGTAAAAAACACAACAACTGTATGATTCAATCGGGGTCCAAGACTGGACTCCTGTCAGCTCCCCCCCCCTCCCCACGAGGAGCCCATGAACATGAAGCACGAAATTTTTCTTAAGACGACACGGACGTGCTAGATACGTGACAGACAGAGGCGCTGGCATGAAGAAAAGAGGCGGAGATAGACTTGAAAGTATGGGGGGGGGGGACACGATGATGATTCCTGGGGTTGATGATGATGATGATGATTATGATGATGTCAGTCCATATATACCCATATACATTAGATCAGTCGGGTCCACCTTTGACGCTGTGGGGGAGGGGTGGCAATACCCCCCCCCCCCCCGGTTTCTCCGCCCATGGAAGAAAACATTGAGAGCACTGAAAGGTGCCAGTTTTTTGTCCCGTGCATACGGGATTCAAGCCCTCGTGAAGGAGGGGAGTGGTGCGTTGCATTGTGTTAATTACTTGGGGGGGGGGGGGGGCTCAGCCCCTCTTAAAATTTATTGGAGGACCCAAACAGCCTTATCCCCAGGTTCCGGTGCCCATGGTGACAGATAATAATGGAAACCACACGAGAGTGTGAATGCCCTTCTCCCTCCTTCGAGAAATAGCAGGAGATTCAATGGCTCTCTTTGCCTACTTATTCCCGGCGTCCTTGGATAAGACTCACATCATACGAGCAGCGCCGTCTTAACGCATGGGCCCACCCGGGCAAGGCCAGATGGTCTCGGGGGAAGAGGGGGCCTTAGAGAAATTAGAACTGGTTGAAATTTTCGAAAATTTGTTAGGCACGACCTCAAAAAAATCACTTGGCCCGGAAGCCCGTGATGCCCAAGACGGCCCTGCATACGTGCAGGAACAAATTGATCTCATCACGGGTACTACCAAAGCCTCCTAGAAGTAGTATCTAGGAGAGGCTTTGGTACTATACATTTATGTTTACAGAGAAAACGAATCCAGAACTAATTGCAGCGCCATCTAGGAAACATTCTGTGAGATACACTTTTATTTTGCTCTTGACAAAGATTTAAAAAATATGGATTTTATTTGATATTGTTTTTTTCGCGCAAAAACTTCTCTCATTTTCAACACATTACCCCCTACGTTACATTTTAAAGTTATCAGTGTCATCTTAATTGCACTGTGGGCCCCTGGCCGAAACAGTCTTTTAAAATTTCATGTTAATTAATAGAAGATTTATTATGGCCTTCCCGCCCCGGGGGGGGGGGGACACGTTGCTCTGCCGCTGAATTCAATTTTTGACTTACTCTGACTGCTCGTTCAATATAAGGGAAAAAGCCAAAATCATGTTATTTGCATCGGCTGACCAAGTATCGGCTAAAAGCATGTTGTTTGCATCGGCATAAATATTTTTGTATCTAGCTGCGGCTCTGTGCTCCTTCAGAACACACTTCGTATGTTATTGATCGTTCATGCATACGTCATTGTATAGCCATACCATATTCCAATAAATGAATTATAATCACAGAAAATTTTTTGGATAAAATGAATTATATTTCAATCTCGGCTGTTGACTCAAAAGATAGGTGGCAGCACCTACTGACATACATAATCATGTGCATGAGTCTGGTCATTTGTCTGAAGTAACTTGCTTTTGTCTATGACAGATGGCGCCTTAATTTTTAAATCGAATTTCATTTTAATGTCAGAATCGTAGGCGCCGGAACCTAGGGCTGAGGCCATTTGAGCACCCCAATAAATTACGTAGGGGGTCCGAGCCCCCCAATAATTTCTGAAAAAACAATGCAATGCGCCTTCCCTCTCTTGTGTAAGCACGTCCGTCCAGTATGTAAGAGACGACCAGCAACTTCTAGCACCCCCAACGACATAAGAAAATTTCTTATGTCGTTGGGGTACAAAATATAAACGTGGGGAAGAAACAACTAAGGAGACCAAAGATCCCTTATTAGTCGTTAAAAGTGAATATTATCATGATTATTACAATTATTTTCAATGTAAAATAAAACTTCTTATTAACCCCTTTACGATCGTAATATTGCGTCCAAACGCCAGTGGAATAAATTCAAACAAGTTCTCTGTGTTTTATTTCCTCTCTCTTCACCATCCCGAATCTTTATAAGTACCGTTTACACGGGAAAAAGAAAAAGCGGTTTAAAACCCGCTTCAAGAATTTCACCCGCTTCAGAAGCGGTGGGCCACGATCTGTTTAGGAGAAGGAGGTTTCGATCTGAACAGACCCCAGCAGTGGTCTACCCAGGCAGAGCGGGGCAGCGAATGCTCCCCTAATCAAAATTCTGCAAACATTGGTGCCTATCTTCCTAAAAATGACTAACGAATTCTTCAAAAATTACGGCAAGTATGAGGGGGTGATTTGTGTTCAATTCATATTAGCCCGGTTTACGTGTACAATATTGCGGTAGCATTGGGAGTTCCGGCACTGGCTTGACGACTTTTTTCCCTCGTAGAGAAAGAAGAGTAAGAAAGAGGAAGAAATATACTGTATTTACATCCTCTCTCTTTCTCTCTTGGGGATTTTCACGGTGCATACCCCTTTCCCATAATCCTTTGCAATTTTTCCCTATTTCGGAGTGAAGGAAACAGAGTTGCCAGGTTGGCAGTTTTCCTGCCAAATTGGGCCTGTTTGAAAAAGGTTCGGCGAAAAATTTGACGTCAGTAAGTAGTTCATTTTCCCTCAGAATATTCAGGGGAAAAAATTCCCTGCTCGTGTCAGTATCAACGTTGTGCGGAAAAGAAATGATCGGGCTCAAAATTGGCGATTTCTATGCCCCACATCCAATCACTATTCGGTATTTGTGCGCCAATCAGGAAGATTCTACTGTTTCAAAATGTGGCAAACTTGCTAGGTAGTCTGAATGACGTTTATGACAACCCGTGCGAAGGACTCTGTCTCTAGGAGGTGCTGGTTGAGGACAAGGTGTTGCGTGCTGCCCTTTTGAGGACGTGCAGAAAATTCAAGGTCATATAGATCCACGTGTATTTCCCGCGCACGTGCAGTGATGGTAACTCATGGAAAATTTCCCATATTCATGGGAAAAATTCTGAGAGCTCATCAAACAAAAGAATTTTTTGAAATAATAAAAAAATGCAGTGCAATACTTTTCTATCGTAAAATACCAATACTTGATTACGTATTTCCCCGGTAGATGGCAGCACATTTTCGAAGCATGTGGGTGGGGGAATTAAGTCGAAAAGGAAATTTCTGAGGGAAATTTTGCTCGACGAAGTTACGATCGAGGTTTCTTTATATACTTAAAATTTATTTTAATTTGCGCCTAAATGCAGTGCCGTCTTAAGGCATGGGCTCACCCGGGCACGGCCTGGGTGCCTCACAAAAATGAGATCAGGTTTAAATTTCCGAGAATTTGCCTGGTAAGGCCTCTGGGTCGGGGGCCCATGATGCTCTTTTGACGACCCTGCTTAAATGAGGAACAGAATCATAGGCGGAGATAGACCTGGAAGTATAGGGGGCACGATGATGACGATGTCATTTCATATATACATATACAGTCGAATCCCGTTATAGCGAACGCCAAGAGACCGGAGGAATCACTTCGTTAAAACGAAATTTCGGATAAAGGAAAATAAAGGAATTCCTGATTACCTTAGCATTGTTCCTATGTAAACTTGTTTGGGGGATTAGAAAAGTGTTCGTTAAAACGAGATTTTTGCTATAACGGTATTCGTTAAAACGGGATTCGACTGTATACATTAGATCAGTCGACTCCACTTTTGACCCCCCCCCCGTATCTCTGCCCATGAACAGAAAAAGGTGCCTAATTATATTTCGCTCCCCTACTGACAAATACCTGGGTACGCCACTGGGCCTTAGGCTCATTGCCCTCCCCTCATAATGGGACAGGGCACCCTTCTGGGATCTTTGGCAGCCTCCCCCCCCCCCAAGTCAGACTTCACGGGCCCTTTTATAGTGAATTTATGGCATGAAAAAACAAAAAAAATGATGATATTTGTCCCGGGCCCCAGGGTTAGGCTTTGTCAGTTCCATCCTTGTGGGACCATGTCCAGGCTGTTTGGTGAGTGCCCTGAAACCGTCATCAGCAGTTCTTCATCAGCGCCCCTAGCTCAGGGGCGAATCTAGAGCTCGCTGTTGGGAGGAGTGATTTTTTCTTATTTCTTATACTGAATAGGGTAACCATACTTCCCGCATTGTCCCATATCTTCCGAGATAGTCACGGTTTTTTTTCTGCTCTGACTTTCCAAAAAAAATACCCCGGTTTTTTTTATTTTTTTTGGTCGAAGTTTTCTGCAATTTGTTATTTAATCAAAAACATTACAAATGATTTTCAACGGATTTATTAAATGCAAAATTATCATATTCGAATTTCTCTTGGGCCGATCACCCCTACCCCCATAGATCCGCGCCTGCCCTAGCTGGGATCTCGGGTGGGCCCTAGGTCAGATTTTTCACGGGCCCTTGTATAGGGAATTTACAGTGTGAAAAAAAATTGAAAGAATTGGCTCTTTCCCCCCCCCCCCTGGGTTGAAGCCCTGTCAGTGGGCGCTGACACCCTTGATGGGGTCATGAAAGAAATATTGAAGTTATTTCGCTTTTTTTTTTTTCATAACAAAGACATGTCTGAAAATTTTGATATACAAGGCATATTAGAATGGGACTTTTGGCAGTACCAAAGGATGAAAGACTTTTCACGAGTCCCTCAAAAGTGAATTTATAGTGTGGGAAAAACAAAAAATACTAAGAACACTGTCCCGGGGCCCCCAGACAAGAGATCAGTCAGTCCCACCCTTGCAGGCGTAGACCCAAGTGATGTGTCAGCAGGAGCGATTTCTTGTGTTGGCTGGTTATATCATCCCGCATTCTGCAGGACAGACCAATTTTTCCCCATATTGTACAGCTCTTGGGAGGGGTGACCACCCCTCGCCCCCCCCCCCCTGTGTCAGAGCCTGCAACCTTATGGGGGCCATGCGTGGACTGTTCAAATCATCGAGAAGAAATATAAGTATATAAATATATACCGTATATACTCGTGTATAAGCCGACCCCCCTACTTCAGGACCACCAAAACCGCAATAAATTGAAAACCCGTGTATAAGCCGACCCCAAAAAATCCGTGCATTTCAGAGAAAACAAAATTCTTATATTTCCATGCAAAATGAATAGCTTACGGAAATTTACAATAGAAAACGATTCAAACTTTTTAAACTGTTTCTTCTGAGTCTCTAAGCTCATCGTAATCCATCAGATCATCATAGGGTGCGGCATCGCCCCTATGATGGGTACGCTGTCATCGCCATTGTCACTCTCAAAGAGGATATCATTTTCAGTTCCGTCCGTCGCATTGCTGATGCAACACTTTTTGAAGGATCGGATGATAATTTCGGTGGAGATAGAGTTCCACGCTTCATGTACCCATTGGTTCACTAGGCCAATGTCAGGTTTCTTCAAGGCACCACCTTTTGTGGTTTCTTTATCATCGGAACTCATCCATTCGATCCACAAATTCCTCAAACAGTCTTTGAAAGGCTTGTTGATGCTCACATTAGGCTTTACAATCGACGTTAGCACACCTGGTATCAAAGTCAATGATGTTTTCGATTTCTTTGCCTCGTCTTTGACATTTTCGGGGGTTTGAACATATCCCATACCAATAATGCCGGTTTCTCGAACACTGCTACAAAAATGGCTACTGATTGTGGGGGTCGATATTTTCTCATCAAAAACTGACCCGAGTATAAGCCGACCCCCTCAATTGAGGAACGAATTTTTCCACAAAAAAACTCGGCTTATACACGAGTATATACGGTATATACTTTATTTCTCCTCTAAGGTTCAAATATGTAACTTTCCATTACTGAGATACCACGGTCATTTTTGACATACAGGGATTCTGGATAGCCGAATAAAAACAACCACTGCCCAGCTGGGATTCGAACTCAGAACTACACGACTTGCTACCGTAGGCAAAATTATTATTTTTCCTTCTTTCTTTTCCCTTCATCAACATTACATCTATGGGTTAAAGTTAAACAAAAAATCGCAAATAAAACCTAAAGTGAATTTTTAAAAAAAGTAAATAAATTCATAATTTATAGTAGTTCAAGTATATTTATATAAAAATATTAATTTGAGAAAGAAAGGGGAAAAAAAGTTCATGATTTCAAGAGTAAAAGTGTTTCAGCGAGAAGTGATCGTGTGACTCTGATGGTGACGTGTGCGGATCGCGTATTGCTAATCCAGTATACCCGTTCTCGAAGTTTCGTGTGTTGTACGTTTTCTACCGTCTAGGATCAGTATATGCTTGCCGGTTAATGCAGCTTTGGTTGTGTGTGTGACACTGGAACGATGTATGGTGTGCTCTATCATTTGTAGTGTTTGTGCCTTCAAAATACTCCATTCAACATTGAATACTAGCTGCCTTTTTTTTTTATTACTTGTAGAAGCACAATGGGTAAGTTTTTAATTCAATAAAAATTTAATTTATACCTTGATTTTAGCTGTTCATTCACTTGAACATCAATATCTCGTAGGATCGTGATCTACTTTTTCCCCTCTAATTTAATCATAAAATCATTGTTAATTGAAAACTATTTTTATTGAAAATGAATGATTTTTTACTTTTTCGTATTTTAAATCTTGCACTAAAAAAGAACTTAAATAGCAACTGGTATCTATGTGCTACAAGTTTGAGATCTACAATACACTTGGATGGTAGTTTACATTTTAAGCATGCGATCCAGTAGTTGAATTTTCTTGCAATATGAAAGTTTCTTGAGCTATTTTGAATCAAATTAATCATGTATTCATGTGATTTGCCTTTCGAAAGCGAAATTTTAATAAGTTGACAAGTGGAAACTACGAACGTGTCATCAGAGTGGATGTCATTATATGTTCTACCAGTAATGCCAGCATGTTGATCAGATATAGTGATCAGTGACTGTATTCGTTTGAAATATTGTGTAAAAAAGTATTAAATAGTGTTTAACAACAGCGTCATTAATTGTGAACTTCTCATTTAAATCATAGCCTACAGTAGCTAAATGGATTGGCTCTTTTTTTGTCTCCAAGGGTTAGCCCAGGGCCGCAACTAGATGCTTTGTCAGCCAGGGCAATCACACATTTTGGCGCCCCTTGTAATGCAGAAGGAGCAGTTATAAATGGTGAATTCACTCGCTCTCTTTGGTCCAGTGCCCGGGGCACCGGACCCGCCTGCTCCCCGTAGTTACACCCCTGGGTTAGCATTATTTAATTTAAGATATATCGTAGGGTTTTTCTCTGATCTAATGCAAACTTGAAAAAAGAATAGCTATAGTATAATAACTTTTGGCGATGTGTTGGGGATTGTTTTCTTTGGCAAGAAAAACACCCGGAAGCATGCCGAGAAGTCACCAAGAGTGAACCGTGCTTTCTGACGTTTTTTTTGCCGGAGAAAGGAATCACCAGAAAGTGCAAAATATTTAGCAATAATTTGCTCTATCGCACCCTTGTATCTCGCCGAACTATCTTGTGCATAAATCTTTTCTATTTAACTACAATTCAAATCAGAAAATGTGGTTCAGCAGAAGACCATGTGGTGGTCTATTCAGCACTTGAATGCATTAATCAATTGTTATAGTAGCTAAGATTCCTTAAGCAAGGTTGTGTCAAATTGGCAATTTCCAGTTTCGCCAAGGTTTTGGTCCTTTAGCGACGCAGAATTTTTTACTTGCCAAACATCTTCAACATCGTAAAAATTCAAGAATGGCTGCTAAAGGTTATCTGTAATTTCATGACAAACATAAAAACAATAAAACATTGCAAGAAGGAATTCTGGAACCATCAAAGAAAGTGTTGGCCACAGGATTTACCAAACTATTAAATTTGGATTGGGAGTACCTGTTTAGGCAAATTCAACGGCAACCAAATTTCTTATAGCGATTGCTGTTTGAAACCATTTTAATGACACATTTTGGTAAGAAACTATGGTATATTTTGCCGGCATCATGCCGACTTGTAACACTGAAGCATTTTTTATTTTTTGTCTGATTTAAAATTTTTTCATGAAAGAACATTTTTCAAATTCACGATAACAAGACCTACGACACTGGTGGTAATAAGAATTGATAATGGTGCTATATATAATAGCAAATGGCTTTAGTATAATCCAGAGATTCCCTTGGCGACTTTTTTCCTCACAGCCCAGCGATAAGTCGCCAAGGCCAACATAATGGTGTTGGGTTGCCATTTTCCTCTTCGTTTATTAGAGCATTATCTTTTCTTCCAAATGACGTCATCCCATGGAGGTGGTTGGGTATAATAGCTTTTGTGTTAGCATTTATTGATTTGAAAAACTGTTGATGCTTTTTTCTTCCTCTCGTGTGTACGGTATATACAGCTTGGTTTCCACAATGGAGTGTTTGGATCGGATAATTTATTGTATATCATTCTCTCTGGTCGCCAGAAATCACTAATCTCAGGATTATATCAAAGTTATTCCGTGCCAAGGCAATCTATTGGTGCAAAACAATGTCACAACCTCGCTTAAGAAATCTTAGCCATATGGTACATAACAGTGTATTTTATGTAGAATTAGAAGTGGTTTTGCTTATAATATCAATGAAGTACAAGCAAGACCACTTCTTATTCTACATGAAATACAATTCAACAGGATCTACAGTTCAACTTGTTCAAAACTTGGTGCATATGTTATGGTAAATGAGATAAATCATTACGGGCTGTTCAAGTATTATGTAAGCAAATTTTTAGCTATTTTTGACCTCCCTTCCCCCCCTCAGGACACATTTCCTGAGCACTTGAAGGATCCATGAAACATTTAGAGATCACTGAAGTGGCTCTGTAAGGGATTTATCATTAGGGCGAATGTTAGTTCAGGTGCCCATAAACTAGCAAAAGATTTTTTCTTGTTTTTGGCACACCGAGTAAGATGTCATTAAGAATATTTCATATTTTCATAAAGAAAGGGTGGTTGATGATGTAAGCATCATTCCCCCCCCCCTCATCAAAAGTCAGCAAATCAGAAACCCCTCCCCCCATCTATGCTGACATGATACTTGAATAACCCCTTATTACGCATAATAACCAGTTATTATGTATACTCAGGGTTGGGTTTTTGACATGACCAGTGTCAAAAACTGGTTTAAACTGTCAAAAACCTAAATGAATGCCTTTTGATAATGTTTTGAACACAGTAGGTATACAACATGATGAAAAACTTACTTTTTCGCATATTACAATGTTTTATTTTTAAACATTAATTTATTACAATAATTAAAACAAAATATTAATTATAATTTGCAATTTTGAATTCTTCAACATAAGAGCCTAGAACATATAACTTTATGGTTTATTTATCTAAGCTACTCATTACCTGTGTTCAATTTGCTAAGTGGAATAGAGCTGCTTATGATGTCAAATAGTTTTTGTTAACTTGATAGATATGTTAGATAACAAAACACTTACTTTTATTTAGATTAAAGGAAGAGATTCAGAATGATAATTACTGAGGAAAAATATCTATTTCAATATTTTAAATTTTCTGATCCGCCCAAAATTTTATTCCATATAAAAATTCTCACGCAGCATCTGTTAATGTACTCATTTATTTTCACCTAAAAATTTAGATCAGCGTGTATAAATTCACAGAGCTTTAAAGAGTATTTTCAACCAAAGCAGAGCTGACAAGACTTGATACCCAAAGCATTTGTTTTGCACGTTTAAATACAGCTTCAATTGGAAAACCATTGCATTATAAATGCTAGTAAATGTACCATATCATAGTGCAAAAGTAAGAATAATTAAGTTTAACATATACAAGCTAACATTGCCAAATTAAATGACATTTTAGTCCTACAATTTAGTAATTTGATCGTTAGATATATTTCAGTGTTATGCGCAATAAGAGTATCGTTTCAAGTATCAGTGGTTATCTAGATAATTTAATAACAGAAATCAGCATTACATACATGATGTAATAAACTTTTTTAAACACTTATCTTTTGTAAAAAGAGGACAGCAGACGGTTTATATCAATGCAAACATATATAAGCAGTTGAATCGAAGAATGTCAAATCTTTCCACAGTTTTCCCTTCAATGTTCATGTTATGCTTTATTCAAATTTTATAAGAAAAAAAAACATATATTGTTCAAAATAATTCTGTCGAGAGTAGAAAATTATTTTAGAATCATATTTTAAATATTTATTCTTTGTATAACAGTCACTTTAAACATTACATGCAATTAACGTGTGCATTTCCAATGGGAATTTTTATATCGAAAAGCAATATTTGAGGTTTTTGACGTGACAGTTTAAACCGTCAAAAACTACCATGTGTCAAAAATCTGCCAACCCTGTGTATACTTACCAATCATCTTGATAAATTTATCAATCAGTTTTACCGGCGAATATGCATGATACCCAAGCATCACTAATAAATTTGAAATTTATCTCCATTATCTGTGATTATGCATAATGCCCTAGTGCAGCGATTCTCAACCTGTGCTCTGCGGAGCCCTCCGGGCTCTGTGGCCACTCGATGAAAATAAGAAAAACCCAGTAAATTTGAAAAAAATAATTAGAAATATTTTTGAATAATAGAAATAAAATAACTTTGATGATTATTATTATTTTTTATTTTATTTATTCAATATTGATTGGCCGAGGCCTATACAAGATGATTAATTAAAAAATAGACCTACAAGGCTCCGCCATAAAAATTATATACCAAAAAGGGCTCCGCGAGTCAAAAAAGATTGAGAACTGTTGCCCTATTGTAATTGGTGAATTTGATGAATATGAAAAAAATTCCAAAGTAGTATATGTGATGAATAGGGATCAGATTTTTATGCCCTAAAAAAAGATGAAATGTCATTACTGATAGGTTAAAAAACCTGAATTTACCAATCAGCAACGACATTTCATCTTTAGGGGTATAAAAATTCCTAGAGCCCTAGTAATGAATAGTCGGACTCCAATATAATGATAAATTTTATGATCCTACCCTGAATATAATGATACAGTGCATCAGTGTTTCCCAAAGTGGACAGTATTGCCCCCCCCCCCCCCCCTGATGGGCAATAGAATTGTCCCCGGGGATAGAAGCAGTGCCGTCTTAACGCATGGGGCCCACCCAAGCAGGGCCATCTTAAGAGCATCATGCGCCCTGGGCCAAGTGATTTTTTTGAGGTCCTACCAGACAAAATTTCAACCCGTTCTAATTTCTCCGAGGCCCCTCTTCCCTTGAGGTGCCCGGGTAGGCCCATGCGTTAAGACGGCACTGCACCCAGGCACGGCACGGGGTCTCACGAGGAGAGGGGGCTCAGAAAGATGAGAAGTAGTTCAATTTTTCAAGAATTTCTAAGGTGGAGCCTCAGAAAAATCACTTGGCCCGGGGATCCATGATGCTCTTAAGACGGCCCTGGGTAGAAGGTATATATACCGGTACAACATAAGATCCTATGGGTTCACTTGAGTTGGGGAAGCGATGAATGGGGAAAAATTCTGAAAAAATTGGCGATGGAACAAAAAGTTTAGGAATCTATGCAATACACGCGTGAATTATCATATATAGTGCATCACATAGTATGATTTATTATGTTTGCCAATGACAAGATGCTTGGGTATTATGCATAATCACCAGTAAAAATTATAATTTTTTAGTACTTATATTAAATTTACCAACGATGCTTGGGTACTATGCATAATTGCTGGTAAAAGTGGTTGATTTAGGGAAATTTATCAAACTTACCAAAATGCTCAACAATTATGTAACCAGATTAATAACCAGTATAATAACCAGATTTATCACATTTACTGTAACATATACACTGTATATACTCTTGTATAACTGACCCCCTCCCGAAACCAACTTGAGGACCACCAAAACCGCAACATAGGTCAACTGTATCAGCAAAAAACTGCCCTATATAAGCTGATTTCCCAATTTTTTACAACAAATTTTTAAAGGAAAAAACTAGACTTATGTGGTAGAACTTTGGTTAACAAGTGGTTCGGTTAATGAGCAATTCACATAGCGAGCAGAAATTTTGCGCTTTGTTTATTTCACGTTATCACAACTGAGCTGATGCCTTTTGCTTTCGCCCATACACATATTATGGAATTATGGGTAATATACAGTCTCTGATAAGCGTGCCTCACTCAGAAAATTAACACACGTGCATGTGTGAATATTTACTATACAAAAGTAGATGTAGCATTTCAGCCATGCGTATGTGCACTTGACTGTTTTTTTTTAAATTCTGGAGAAAACTGTGGGCTGATTGCATTATTCAACGTGACTTGGGGGGGGGGGGCTAGGTCATGAACAGGACCCACTACCTGTCGAAGACATTGTGTGCTTGGTGAAGACCATGGACTGGAGGTGCATAAGGATGGCATTCAAGAACTAGTAATGAAAAATGTCTAGAAGTTGGCGGTTGATGAAGTTATGGATCTCTTTTGCACGCAAGAGTTTATGGATGGTATCTCGTCTGGGGAAGAGAGAAGTAAGGAGAGTCCCTCTCTCTCTCATAAAATGAGATTAGAGATATGTGTAGAATGTGGTAATATGTGCAAAACTCTGTAGAAAAGAGCCACCCAAATAAAGCAGTAGCAGTGTGGAGCAATGAATCTGTCCAATGATCACTGCAATTTTACATTTCCCAGAAACCCTAAAAAGGAGAAAAAAGCAAGTGTCAATGGATAAGGTTCTTTTTAGAATTCACGCAAAAAGAATAAGTTTGCAAACAACAGCGAGTCCATAAATTGTCCTAAACAGTAGTCCTCCTCTCTCTTGTCGTTTGGAGTAAGTTCATTTGTAAACATTATGGTATTGTATGTTTAATTATTTTAATTATGGATATTATGTTCGTTTATTTTTATATTATGGTTATTTCATTGTATTATGCATTGTTGTGTTTAATTATTGATTTAATGCCATTTTTATTAATAATTTTTATGTGAATGAATAATTGTGGAATGAATTATCCAAGTTTCCATTATTTCCTATGGGGAAGTTTGATTTGAATAAACTAGTACGATGGCGGAACGAATTAAGCTCGTTAACCAAAATTCCACTGTACACAAGTGTACAGTTTTCAGTGTACTCCCATTATAGCCCCCCCCCCCAATATTTCACCAAGTCTGCTTAGTGCCAGAAATTTTCAGTGCATATATTTTCCCTTAGACCCTGATAGAACACGTGTAACATTTGCCACTGCATTTCATCGCTATTTCTAGTGGAACTCTTAGCAATTCGTAGTGTAAACTCTAGATCTGCAGAACACCAGTTCAAAAATATTGATTTAAAGTTTCATTACATTAAATGAGCTTATTACAATATTTTCTTGTAGGTTCCAAAGGCATAAACTTGTATCTGGCCCCCAAAGCAGAATGTTTTGCATTGTTCTGCAACGAGCCCTCAGCTGACTGGAAATCTACTGTAAAAATTTCCATAATGGTGTTTCCTACATTTTTATAAAAATTCTTCCAGATTGTTCTGCGATGTATGTCAGAGATTTTGGCATATTCTGCTTTGAAGTATTTGGCCTACGTGCCCAAGCCCCCTCCCATACAGGGGTAGGGGCAGCGTCAAAGGCGGAGCCAACTGATCTAATGAATTGACATCATCTATCTCAGCCTATACCCCCAATATTTGCCTCGATTGTGACAAATATTGAGGGGCATCAATTCCACTTTTACCATTCCCACTTATAACGTTTTTCCGCTTAGTACAACTTATTTTCATGATCCCAACTCTAATTCTCATTAAGGTTTCCCATTTAAAGCATTACAACGTTTTATCATAAAGGTTTTTGAAAAACGTTATAAGTGAGACTGAATTTATTCGCATAATAGCCTACCAAAAGAGATATCAGGTTTGAGGCTCTCCCCATATTTTTGAGTGCTCCTAATATTTTTAATAACTGTGCCTAATGCGGTAATGCCTATAGTATATATTCTGTATCTACTGTTTGTTGATCTCACATTGTTGACTATCAGTGTTTGGGAAAGGGTAGGTATCTTCAATAACTTCATCTGGTTTTTTCAGATCTACCAGTATCTTGAAGTGATGGAATGAGTTAAATTTTTCAAACATATTGTTGAGACTTTCTTTCTATAAATTTGTAGCAATGACAGATAAAATCAAATGAATCATTACTGTGTAGTAAGTTAGTATAGCCTTTAAAATGTGGCATTCACACGAACATTAGCAATGTGCACATTAAAGACAAACTGTGTAACATTGTCCAATTTACACTTTGATTAATATAATTCATAGTGTTATGTGAAATCATTAAAGAAAGATAATAACCAACTTTGTCACTCCCTTTTGTTTAGTTTGACATAGTGCAGGTGCAGATTCGCCTTTGACGTTAAGATCAGTTGGAGACTAGATTAGTTGGGGAATGGGGTATGTCTAGAGACACATATATATGAAATATATAAAAATTTGGTTCGACTCCCAGTAGAGGCAGAGATGAGTTTTTCCTTCCTTAAAAAAACTAACATCTCAAATAATAAATATCTTCACAACATCCAGTCTCCCGTATATCTTGTATTAACGAGTGAAGAGCGACATTCATGTCATATATATAGCCATCTGGTGGCTCGTCGTCCATGAGCTATTGGCTGATCGGTTCACCGTCTATTGCACGGTTCCGTTCGGCACATATATACGCTCTAGCGAAGGAAAATCTCTATCTCCTCTGTAGCTTAGTAGTCAGAGCACTCGTCTGGCAATCGTGGGACCCGGGTTCGACTCCCTGTAGAGGCAGAGATGAATTTTTCCTTCCTTCAAAAAATTAACATCTCAAATAATAAATATCTTCACAACATCCAGTCTTCCGTATATCTTGTATATATATATGAAAGGCAAGCCCCCTCCAAAGCAGTGTGTTTTGCATTGTTCTGCAACGAGCTCCCCTAGACTAGAAATGTTCTGTGGTTGAAATTCCATAATAGTGTGTTTTTTACACTTTTCTTAAAATTCTTTCTAAGATCTTTCTGCGGCAGCCCCAAAGCAGAATAAACCCAAAACTGTGACATAGAACAATCAGTACTGCTTCAGAACAATCGTGGTTCACCTAGCAGATCTTATTGCTAAAAGTTAATAAATAGAGCTGCTCAAACATGTACCTGGTTCAAAAATATGTGACTGCATATAGCGAGATCCTTGTTGATACTTGTACAGTATTTCAAATGTTTCTTGCTTTTTTTAACGTTAACTGGCTCAGATACAGTTTCAAAATTATAGATGTATGTCAAAACTATAAATATTGTATGATTATCTCAGTTATATTGATAATTTTTACATCATTTTATTTGTCTTATCGCAGGTGGTATAATCAGCTACTTCAAAAATCTCTTTGGCAATCGAGAGATGCGTATCCTTATCTTAGGTTTAGATGGTGCTGGCAAAACAACTATTTTGTACAGGTTGCAAGTTGGAGAAGTAGTCACAACTATTCCAAGTGAATGTTATTAAAAATGACTTATATATGCAGTAAAAATCCTGTATAATGATATTCTCTATAAAGATAATCGCAGAAACGATATTTCTCTAGTCATCCTGCACTTTTCATAGTATATATTTTGCCTATAATGATACATTTCTCCAATACCTTGAATATTGTTACATAGGCATTTCATTGTATATTTTTTCCACCTTGTATTAAAATAATTGTTTTTGTTTAAGTCAACAAATTGATATTTTTACAGATTTACTATGTACAGTCATCCCTCCATATTCATGGGGGTTGCATTCCAGGGGTGACTGAGAATAAGAAAAATCCGCTAATAACCCAAGCCCTAAAATTTTGTTCTTTAGGCATCCCATTTTTACAGTATTTGCTTTGTGTGGAAGAAGTAGAGGGAGGGGGGTTCAGGGATTCAAGGCAATGCTTTCTGGAAAGAACAGATAATGTCTGTTAGTCGTCTTTTCTAAATTCCAGTTAATTTGTTAGAATATAGTAACAAGGGTTCCTTTACCAATTTTTCTACATGTGAAAAACATACCATAGATGGATCTATTTTGTAGATGTTTTCTTTTTTTGCTTCTTTCAGTAACTCAATAGAAATCTTGTTTAGGTACTTCCTTCTGTAGTGAATTTGATACCTGTAGTTCATGCTCACTTCCACCTCATTGCAGTAGGATTCTATTTTCAGTTTCATATTATCCCTATTCTAGAAATTTACCCAGACAACCTCTTTCACAGAAAGTTACATTACACCACTCAATAAAATATCAGTAAATTTTCAATTTATGGAGAAAATTCCAATTAATATAATTTTTTAAAATTTGTTTGATGTACTTAGATTAACTCAAATATTTGGCCAAACACCTAAGCATTATTCAACAGTACAAAATTAGTAAAATGTGAGAAAGGTGGCAAAATTTATAAAACCCTCAATAAATCTGCCCCTGCCCAGACTGTATGGGACTAAGTCAGTATCTCCGTTCACATGTGCAATAAAACATCCCGGGAAGTTCCCGGTAACAGGGATTTTTGCTACAAACCATTCACATGACGTTTATTTTATGCTGGTAATTCCCCTCTTCTTTCCGGAAGTCGTCACTGGTTACGTTGGTTGAACGGAAGTGATTGATTCAAGATGGCTGATGAAGGAGCTTACAGTAGTTTTCGTGGCGCAAAGGACTATGGGAGAGAAGATTGGTGTCTACGACCAATCCACCCCAAAAAAGATGAGCTTTTTTTGATTAGCTGCTTCTCCCACCTTTTTTTTTCCTACGAGGGGGAAAAATGTTGCCATGCTGGTAATTATCACCAAAGCGACCCCCAATCTTGCACACGTGAACGGGGCTAGTGAGTGACTGCAAGCACATGAGTGAGCAAAAGAGTCTAGAAATCCACCGACATAACCTCTTTGATGGGGGAGGAATATACACCATGCATTAAAATATAATCAGTAAATTTTTAATTTATGAGAATAATTCAAATTAATATAATTTTTTAGAATTAGTTTGATATACAATTTACACTGATATTCTGCCCAACTGAATATTCAGCAAAAGGGCTGAATATCAACCGAATATTCATCCTATCTCTAGTTATAAGGTCCCAAGAACCAAGAGGCGTCCATGTGTACCTTTGCATTGAGACTTCTGTGCTCATGCATATTTTTCCTCTCTTATTCAGCATATATACTAGGCCTACTGTATTTTTAAAGAATAAATATAGCCACCAAGCTCTATCAGATGTTGATTGCTGTTAAACGTAGTAGTATCTTGGTAGGGCGAGCAACAGGCCCATGGGCCCCATATTGTTGGACTGTTCCACTCTGATTTTTTCCCCTTCCTATTACAATGTTTATTTTTCTTTTTTTGTAGAATTTGACTCAGTGTTTAACCCTTTCCGGCACGCTACTTTTAAAGTGTTGGAATTTCAAAAAATAAATTGTAGGCAGTCTATTCATGCCTAGAGGAGTATGCAGATATAATTTTAAGCAAAGATTGCACTTAACCATTTTAATTTTGTGGGTGTTCCCAAAAGAGGGCACACCTTGAATTCAGGACTCGGCTTTAGGCAAGCTTTCAATGTTAAAAGTTAAAACTTGCACAGAATAAAAAGATTAGTGTACAGCCAACAAAATGACATATAATTTTTTTTCCAGAAATCCTTTTCATATCCAAGGGGGGAAAAAAAACTTTATTTTTGAAAACCCTTTTTTTTTCACTGGCCAAAAGTATGGATCGGCTCGTGTGGTGCTGTTATCTAGTGTAGATAAAGAAGGTTTAGAAAGTAATCCCTAAACTAATTTTCATTTTATTTATCATTTATTTTCAGTGTTTGAAAAGGTTAACCATCTCCAACTCGGTGTGGCTAGACTGGGCACTCCGAGTTGGAGATGGTTAACCCTTGCAGACATTTTTTACAGAATTTGGAAAGGGTCCTCAAAATCATTAAGACAGCACTGGTTAATCAAAATTATATCTACCACTTGTCAAACATATAAGAATACCCTCATCATTAATTGTTTAAAAAGTGTATTATTCAAAGGATTACTCTGGTAATCCAAATTTCTTGAACAGGTCCCAGTCCCAATTTGTTCGAATTGGTAAAGTTCTGCTATATGTAATGGGCTTATATATTTACATACTTTTACAAATTTATGCATTTAATTTTTTTAGCCATTGGTTTCAATGTGGAACAAGTTACATACAAAAACTTGAAGTTTCAAGTTTGGGATCTTGGAGGTCAAACTAGCATAAGGTAACCTAAAGTTAATTGCATCAAATTTGATTTTTATTATAAAAAAATATTTTCTTTAAAATTCCTTATTTATTGGAGATTAAACTATCCTTTTTCACAGAGTATTTTTTTATGTGTTTCCCTGTTATGATATTATTATGACATGAACTCCTCTATAAAATTTCAGATGGATATGACTTTGATTGAATCATGTCACATTGCCATTACTAACCAAAATTACATGAAACAAAAAACAATTACTCGAATGTAAAAACTTTCTTGTGTGACAAATAAGGTCAGAGCTATATGAGTGTACTAAGTTTGGCAAAAAAGTTACTTTGGAATGGAAAGCAATATATTTTTTTAAATTTTGAACAGGCAAAACAAAATTTTGTCATGCATTTTTTTGACTTGTGAAAGATTATAGCAAATTTAAAAAACTAGCAATTTATCAGAATACTCATAGTTCTCACATCATCACATGGTATTGTGTCTCCTAAAACAAGGTTTTGTTTGTTTTTTCCAATAAACTAGAAGTAGATTTGTAAAACTTTCACACACAAGTCATCTCTCACTTGTGGCTCTCATTTCAATATGTGATGCTATTGAAAGGAAGTAGTTGCCAGCCTTCTCTTGTTCTAAATTAATGTGCCTGACCATCAAAAACAAAATCTACCACCCTGGGCCTGCCTACCTCCCCTATAAATACGGCACTGGTAGCCAATATAAATTACTCCTTAAATGTTACAGTATTAAGTTATCCAGTAATCAATATCTTGTTTTCTGACAAAAGCAAACAACAGGGAAGAAAAGGGGGGAAAAAAAAGCACAAAATCAGATAAGAATTATACAATGAAAAAATTAAAACTCTTCAGGTTGAATGTTTAAAGCCAATTTTGAGCCAAGAAATAAAAAATAAAAAAAAATTACTGGAGTTTTTGTTATCCGATCCTTGTTTATCTAAAACTTTTTTAACCTACATCGGTTGCCTTAGTGATAACTTTTTTATTTAATGATTGGGAAATTAAGGAAATCTGGAAATTTTCTTACCAGTGAAGACGTAATTGAGGCTAGTGTCAAGAATGTATTTATTGTCATTTTGTATTGTTCTTAAATTAAATTTATATACTTTAAAATTTACAGGCCTTATTGGCGTTGCTACTATGCAAATACAGATGCAATCATATATGTGGTGGATAGTGCTGATCGAGATCGCATTGGAATCTCCAAACAAGAGCTTGTGTCAATGCTGGAGGTAAGAATTATAGCAGATTTAAAAAACTGTAGCAGTTTATCAGAATACTCATAGTTCTCACATCATCACATGGTATTGTCTCCTAAAAGAAGGTTGTTGTTTTTTCAATAAACTGGAATTGGATTTATAAAACTTTCACACAAGTCATCTTCCACCTATGGCTCTCATTTCAATGTCAGATAAACAGCTAGAAAGATATAAATTTCTGCAAATTTTATAAAAAAAATTATTTAATTCAAAAAAATTCAATTCCAAAAAACAAGCCTTAATTTCACTATTACAAATTTTATCATTCAATGCTGAACAATAAAACACTAAAAACAACATGTACTGAGTTAGATGAGATCTTATAATTATTATATAATACATATACAATTCTTATAAAATTTATTTATATACACACACACACACAGTATGAAAAACTTCTTTTTTTAGCCTAAACAAAGGGGCTATAGAAAATTTTTGAAGATAATGAAGGACTAAATACTGTTAGAATTTTGCCTCTTTTATTCATATGATTTTACATACATCCCACAAAATTAGATCACACAAATTATTTGTACTAATTCATTGATCACTCCCCTTACATACACATTACTAGCCGTGTGTGGTTTTTTTTTTTTCTCTTTTGTCTTTTTTTTAAATGTGTGCATGAAAAATTACTTTTTGTTAATTTGGATGCAGGAAGCTATACTACTATAATATTAATGTCATACATAAAAATATTAAAAATGAAAAATTTAGCCCTTTAGTGTCAATTCAAATCATTATTTGTTAACCCCTTGGCAGGGAGAATAGTCTAGAGATAAGCTGCTCTCAACACAGTTGTGTAAAAAAAAAATTTTTTTTTTTTTTCAATTTTGTCTTTTGTGAAGATAGATGGCACTCAAGCTCATACATTGCAAATAGTGATATCTTGGCTAACGAAGATAATTTGTTCCAGAATCATGTTCATTAGCCAAAAACCTCATAAGCCGAGGCGTTCGGTAGCCAAAGTATCACTGTGCAGTAAAACCTATCTAAGACAGTGAATGAGATGGAAATCTGTCTTTGACGGAATCAAAAAATAGTCCCTTCGTTGATTAATACTTCTATGTGTGTGTGCACCCTTATGGAAACCTTTAAAGTGAAATATTATTTCAGCCTCTTGATGTTTCATTTCATATAGGTTTCACTGTATAATACAATCGGAAAAAAAAGGTGTGACGCTGACAGAAAATCTGGATTGAAACACCCACAATCACCATCAAAATAGTGTTTAGGGGCAGGCATTCTACCATCACTCAACAATGTACAATCATCCCATACAGTAAAAGCAAACCTGTTAGAAACTCGAGAATTAACAAAAAATTATGCATGCCATCTGTACGTCATTTTAAGAACTTTGTGTTAAAAACTTTCGTGGAAAAAAAAAATCCATATCATCTCGGAATAATGAAGCACCCCGAGGGTTAGAAACCTGTTTTAGAATAAATTGCAAAGAATTTTTCAAAATTTTAAGCTCTTTTAAATAAAATAATTTTCATATATTTTTTTGTTTTTGATATTTTAGCAAAATGAGTGAGATGTGCATCAAGGTTTAAGCTACAGTCACATTTTTCGCAAAATATGAAAGAAAATTGTAGAATGCGAAAAAGTAGTAGCCACTTTCGCAAAAATGCATACAGGAGGTAGGAAACAAGTACACATCCAACCATCAATCATTACATTAGCATTGTAGCACTTTGCTAAAGCTTTCCCCCCTATTTTCGTTTTTTGCGAAAGGAATTTTTTATCCAGCTTAAACCCTGATGTGCATGGGTTACTATTGTCATGGAAACATCTTTTTCATAAAATTTAATGGAACACTGTTTTCATTAGTTTTACCCAGGGTTGGGTTTTTATACCAGCAAAAATTCATTTTTGTGCCGGGACTGGCGAAAATATAAGTAAAATTCAAAACAATATTACTATTATTATATATGTTATGTAATTATCAATCATTAGAACTACAATTCTGATGGATACAGTTTTCCACTATTTATTTCCTTTCATATTTCTATTAATGATATTGAAGTCAGTATTTCCCAATGCTGAAAAATTTGATAAATATATTTTAATCATTGCAGTAAAATATGGTCACTCACACACATCTAAAATGTTATGTCTGACTGACCGACATGGGATTTTGTAGGAGGTAACGGGCATTTTATAAATGCGCCCTTGTTCGCTCCATAAAGGGTATATCTTCATACGAGATGGGATCTCTAATTGGAAATTTGAGTTTGATGTGAGATGAAAAAGTGTAAGTGTTGTGTGTGGGAAAAAGGATTATGTATGTATAGGAACATAATTTAAGACAAAAATTGGTTTTGTCAAATGAATCAAGCTGAATTACATACTTTTTCTGCAAACTTTTATCAAATTTTAATCAGATTGAGTCGATTAACTCAATTAAAATTTTTAACTGTGATTAACAATTGATCAGTTAATACAAATACAAGGTCCTTAAGAGACAAAATGGCCAACGACATGGCTGAAAAAAGATGCCCATAGAAAATATGGATGTTGAACAAACCAGATTAATTGGACCAACCCTAATTTTGAAGAAGAAACATGTTTATATTCACTCACACAAAAGTTCATAGGATTACTTTTTCTTAAATTGACATGCACATACTCAGCATAACAATAGTAGTGAAGGAACTGTGTTTTATTTTTTCCCACATACCTTTCGATGTGATACCATGTCAAAAATATTAAAGGGATTAAACCCTGTATGGTTCACCCCCATAAAAACCTATTGAGAAATTTAAAAAAAATATATGTATGTAAATGTGTTCTGTTAGCATTTTTTTGAATTGAAATAATACATCAGAACAGAAATATAATTAGAGTGGATTTTTTAATTAGCTAAAGTGGTTATTATTAAGGATAAAATATGCAGTCATTTATAAACAAATAAAATCTTGCTTAGCAAAGTTGGATAGCTTTTGTCTTGAATTTTGTTTTCAATCCCTTCGATTTTGTGTAATTTTAAATATATCTGAGCACATGAAATTTCAGCAGCTCTGAAAAAATAACACCAGCAAGGAATCAACTCTTTCTAGATAAAAAATATTGTTTTTACATAGCTGTATTTTATACTGAAATGATACTAAAATATGTACTTTTTAAAATACCAAAGAAATTTTAAAAATTTGGTATGATGGGTTTTTTACGCCCTCTATTTACCTCTATCTGTCTTAGGAAGATGAGTTGAAGAAAGCCATATTAGTTGTTTTGGCTAACAAGCAAGATATTGAAGGTTCTTTGAGTGTGGCTGAAGTTCACCAGGCTTTGGGCTTGGAAGCTTTGAAAGATAGGACCTTCCAGATCTTCAAAACATCTGCTAAGAAAGGTGAAGGTTTGGAAGAAGCAATGGAATGGTAAGAGTACTAAGAAAAATATAATTTGTTTTCATAATCATTATGTGAGCAGAAAATTGAGCTTTTTATAACTATAAACATTTTGAAAACAATAGAATAAAAAGATAATGAACTTACAAATTGTAAAATACATAAAACAAACCTGCTATCCTTCATTGTTCCTAATGAATTAAATCACTTCATTTCATGCTTTTGAGAATACCTGAATTTGAAGTTGATAGTCGCAATGCATTTCTCAAATGTATTTATTTTTCCGCTCTTTTTAACTGAGAATCTACTTTACACAGTTGATAATTTGTTTCTGTTATCTATATTTTTAGTTTTTATTTTTCTTTATGTAGG
The DNA here is from genome assembly GCF_987345545.1 of Pholcus phalangioides. Taxonomy (NCBI): domain Eukaryota; kingdom Metazoa; phylum Arthropoda; class Arachnida; order Araneae; family Pholcidae; genus Pholcus; species Pholcus phalangioides. The sequence continues at coordinate 28,834,842 of NW_028301600.1, forward strand.
CTGTCAAATATCCTGTCAACGAACAAGTAATGGCAAGGAGAGAGTATCATCAAAGGCGGTATTGAACTTTCTGGTTCTTTGCTTGTTCATATTTCATAATAAAGTTCATCACATGCCTTATTTATAATGTAATGATGATCTTCCAGGCAAGTGAAAGAACCAAGTCACCTCTGTATAGAGAAACATCTAGTCACTTGCTGGTAAAAAACTGGTCATTGTAACAAAGTGATTTATTTCATGTCTTTTCTTTATTCAAACATTTCTTTTTGTGTGTCAAACTAAACCATGTATGATTGATTCATTTCATGATCCAGTGGTTTATTCATGTGTCTACTTTCTTTATTCAAACATTTCTTTTTGTATGTTAAATGTGTTAAACTTAACCATGTATGATTGATTCATTTCACGATCCAGTGGTTTATTCATGTCTTATTCCCCTAATGTTCAATTACATTAAAACCTCAATTGTCATGGGACTATAAAAAAATATTGGTTTGTAAAGGATACAGTTAATTGTGTTTTTACTTTTGTAACCAAATTATCTAAAATGAAAATTTTTTATTATAACTTTTTTGAGATGATTGTATTAGGTTTCAATTTACATTTCTGATTTGGGAACCTAGAGTTTTATCAGCATAAGATAAAATTTAATTTTTCTGCAGTAAAAATTTGCTTTATATTTTATTTCCAGATTAAAATTTGACTTATGGTCCTGTTCTTTAGTCCACAAATGTTATCTAAGAGACAAAACTCACTTGATAGAGTGTATGAAATTTCATTTTCTGTTTTAAAACCAAGTCACGTTCAAGAGTAAGCACCAAATGTTGCAAGTCAATGAAGTACCAAGTGTAAAAAAAAAAAAAAAAATCATATACCAGTACGAGCTTTTGAATTTCCGCTTTTCATTCGTTTGCTTGTCTTTTGATTGGAATAGGAATAAAAAAGAACAGTGATAAAAGATAAATTTATATCATGAGCTTACATTTAAGACATGTAAAACCCTATTCATTAACCGTTGCTCTGGAACACGACAGCTCTGATTAGTGAATGTCATATATATGAGAAAAGATGCCAAATTTGTATGATAAAACATTCAGAAAATTTTATGCTCAGTGGAGCTTTACAAGTTTGATATCAAATTAAGATAAAAATATTACTGATTTTAATTTTCTGGCAGGGCCAATAAATATTTTTATTAATTAAGAAAATTCCATTAATTGAGGTTTTTCTGTAATTTTTATGTTAACCTTTATGTGTATGAATGTTATATAAATATAGAGAGTTGTATTTTGACGAGAATTCCTGTCTTCATGCTGATTGCAGAGTAAGATATATTTTTTTGTAACCTGTGCTGAGCTGTCGAGATTGAGTTTCACTGTCATTTTCTACTTTGGCTCAAATACCCGTGAAATACATTTCAAAATTTTTTTATTTTTTTATTCTAATAGACTAATTTAAAAATAACATGAATTTATGACAATATTGTATGAAGTATAATGAAATGCTTCTATCACTCTTGGGGTTACATTCCTTTTTCTGTTTCGTGCTATATTTTCACACAGTTCTTTGCTTACCCTACATATCTTCATTTTACTAAGATTAAAGTTCTGGATATTGTTGAAAAGGTTTTTGTTTTCTGTTGATGTATAGATACATTGAGTACTATTTGTCTATTAAAAACTTCCAATACACACAAGTTTATCTCCTTTGTTACTTGAAAGTGTATTTTATTTAGTGTTCTTAGTATGACCTTGATTATTCAAACTAATGTGAATCAGACAAATCTCATATAAATGAAGCCTCTTATAATTCTGACTTTACAGAATTTTCGCATCAATGAAATAATATAAATGGTGAAAGAGAGGTGTATTTATACAAAAGTTATTTATACAGTGCAGTATAAAATTATCAAATGTAAAGTTACATGAAATATTGAAACATATTTATGGTTTATAACATTTTGAGGAGACAGTGCTTTTAGAAAAATAGTATTTTAGTCTTCCATCATACAGTACTCTTAATTCTTCAGGGAGCTATAGGCTTAAGATGTTGGTCTAGTCAAAAGTGTTTTTAATTTATTTTTTTAATCAATCCTCTCAAAATTTTAAGTAAAATTTTCTTGTCACTCCCCCTGCCAAGTCAACCAATAAGATCTTGTATCTTTAGTTTCTGCCTCCCTTGTTAAAAAACATTTGTGTGACCTTGACGACTGGGGAAGCTCTTACGCAGTGCAGCGTTCTTTGAACATGTTCGTTGCGACCCTAGGCATTTAGCACATCATTTTACTGTACCTAATTTTACTACTTATTACTAATTTTTAAAATGGATTCATGAAAAATATCTTGAATAACTTAAGGCTTGAATAATCAGGGTCCTTTTGTGCCAATGTGATTGAGTTATACTTAAAGAATTACTAAAATAATATCTACAGTATGTCTTCAGGTAACACACAAACTTTATAACTACAGTTGCTTTGGATGCTGTTGGTGTACTTTACAATCCCACTTGAAAATTGATGAAAATAGTTTTAAAGGATGCAAGACCACCAAAGATATACATATGGTCTGTAGTAGTCAGTTTTTATTATTTTTAAGTCAAAGGCTTCTGTTGGGGTGAATTATCCAGCTATCTCTCTAGCAGGTCTTTCCATTTTTCTGTGTTCTAAAGAAGTAAACTGAGTACTTATGCATTCGATTTGTACGATGCAGCAAAAGAATTTTTACAGAAAAAAATGAGCAAAACAATTTATCATGTCATTAGATAAGAGAATAAGCAATTCTAAACTTTATTGAAAATATACATGCTTTAGATACCTACTAGTTAAAAGGGGTGGGGGGAGTTTAATACTACTATTATTTTTCTCAAGACAATGAGTCATGCCTGTGTTAGCTGTACAAAATTTTTAAAAAAAAGACTCATTTTATAATTCAATTTATTGCATTTTCATCTCTAAATTTACATTATGGGACCCTAATCAAGACCCATAGTTTTTATTAGCCCCTGGACTATTCCATGAAAGGTTGCCCATTTTGAGAGCCGCTATTCTAGAACAGCGGTTCCCAAATACTTTTAGTTGTGGATCTCTTAGAAATCTTGGTGTCTGCATTGGGCCTCATTTAGCCATCTTATCAGCGAGAATGTTCTTGAACAATGGAGAACAGTTTTATGAAATCAACAATACTACACTGCTCAAAACAAGTAGGGGAGCAAGCAAAAAAGTGAAGAAAACCGTGCGAGACAGCCACGTATTGGCATGCAATGGATAGTACACGCGTATCAATGCGCAATACAGAAAAAAGACTTAAAAAAATTTGGAATTAAGCTTTAATTCTTTGAAAATATGGAAAAAACATGAAAAGATGATTTAGGGTAACAATTTGGTTACATGTAAACGATAAAAAAAAGTACTGTTTAGACATGATGCATGAGTTTTAATAGGGTGTGTGGTCTCCTCGAACAGCTAAGACTGCTGCACACCTGTTTGCCATGGATGCGATGAGGTTATCGATCAGACTTTAGGGAATACTGTTCCACTCCTCAAGAAGTGCAATCTGCAAGTCTCGGACAGTAACAGGCGGCCTTGGTCGCGCAGCAATGCGTCGTCCGAGCATGTCCCAAACATGCTCGATTGGATTCAGGTCAGGAGAGCACGCTGGCCATTCCATACGCTGTATTGTTTCAGCTTCAAGCATGTTCTCCACCAGACGAGCTCTATGCGGTCGGGCGTTATCATCCTGGAAAACAAAGGAATCTCCAATGGCTCCAGCGTAAGGGATGACATGAGGTCGCAGTATCTCGTCTGCATACCTTCGGGCCGTCAAAGTGCCATTCCGAATGATATGCAGGTCCGTACGTCCGCCTATGCTGATTCCACCCCATACCATCCAACCAGCTCGTCTGTATTGTGACCTTTCACGAACGAATGCGGGGTTATTTCGAGTGCCCCTGTCCCTCCATACCAGAACACGTCGGGTGTCACACTCCAGACTGAATCGGGACTCGTCTGTAAACAGCACTTGGCTCCAATCATGTTGCTCCCAATCTCGATGTTCAGCAGCCCATCTTCTTCGGGCCGCACGGTGGCGTGGGGTCAACGGAATGCAGACCATTGGCCTACGTGCATAGAGCCCTCCCTCACGAAGCCGATTACGTACTGTTTGGCTGGACACCCTTCGTCCTGTTGCCAAGAGCAACCGTCTTTGCAGCTGCATAGCATTCTCTGTTCTGTTTCGATGGGCTGTTAACCGTACATACCGGTCATCAGTTGCTGTAATGGCGCATGGCCGACCTTGCTCTGGTCGACGTCTAACATTTCCTGTTTCTTGGAATCGATTCCACAGCCTTGCAACAACACTTCTGGTGACTCCAACAGCGTCCGCGACACTACGTTGTGTTTGCCCGTATTCCAGTCTGCCTATAACACTCCATGCCATGGATTCCGGTAAATCACGTTGTTGAGACATCCTCAAGTCACCTTGTCTCAAAAAAAAATACTGCGCAATCGAATTTCACAGTTACGGCAGTAAAACAGACGTTTCTGCGACATCCCGATTTCTGCCCTTATCTCCTTTTTCTGGTTTTTGACGTCATGAACTTTGATTTGCATGTGAAGTTTTCTTCTTCCGTTTCCTGCTAGGCTTTAAATTATGGATGATTCATTTTATGTTACTTATCGGTATACATCTTTGCGTAATTTTGTTAAAACCATGTGCTCCCCTAATTGTTTTGAGCAGTGTATTACTGCAGTCTACTGATGTTGCATCAGTGCTTTTGTACATAAATTTAATTAAATCTTCTCTTTTTAAGTAATTCTTTTTTTCAACTTAGCATTAATTTTTTCATAATTCTGCAATTGGGCTATGGACCCCTGGATGTCCAGGCACTCCCAGTTGGGAACCACTGCTCTAGAACATTTTTCTTATGTTATAGGTGTAGTTGATAACAATACGCTGAGAGTCCAATTTAATGTGTCATGGAAATGATCCATGCCCTTAAATGACCTTTGTTAGGATTGCAAAGGGGATGGGTAGAAAATAGACCATGCTGCATGACATGATGTGAATGCCAGAACTCTGCCAGTGGACTCATTCTGTAGCCAAGATCTCTTCCAGCCTCAATTATCTGAAGTTGGTTTTCTGTGGTCCCCATTTTTGAGGAGCAAATGCAAGCCTATCTCCCCCCTTAAAAAGTCTCGCTTACAGAGAGCAGTGGGCTTACAATGGTACAAATTTATAATCAATACACTTCACTCACAATTTGAAATGTGGATGACAGCATTAAAAATTCATGCACGACACGATACCCACTCAGGCTGTCGGGTACACATGCACTTATTGGCGTAAGCAAAGGGGTTTTTTGGGGTTCTAACCCCCCTTGAACCAAGAGCCCACCACATGGGGGAGGGGGTGACAGGACTCCAGCCCGGGAACCCGAGATTAATCTCTCTTTTTTACGTTGTACGGGTGTCCTGTAAGTGTTAGCACGGCTTTTATCTCATCAACTGTCCGTCGTAGAGGTATGATTCCAATTTAAAAAATGCTCAACAGGTGTTCAAAAATTACCTTGTACCAGTTTTGAGAGTGAAAATGCAATGTGTAACTAAATAAAAAAATCTAAATTATTATACATTCCCCCTGTGTTCTGACTTCAAATTAGAAAGTTGTTGCCCTCTCTCTCTCTCTTCTGATGCCAACAAAACAATTCCGTGTTTGTAAGTGCAATATATATATATATAGCTTCTATAGCTTCAGCGGTTCTTCATATAACCCCACCCTATGGGTCGAATTTTTGTAAAAAAACCTTAGTAAGTCTTTAAATTATGAAATAAAGCTACTGACCAAATTTCAAATTTATAGCTTCACAGCAGTTCTCCATATAACCTTTAAACCCCTTATCACAGGCGGAGATATGGGGGGGGGGGGAATACCCCCCAGCGTCAAAGGTGGAGTCGACAGATCTAATGCATATGCGTATATATGAATTGACATCATCACCGTGCCCCCAGACTTCTAAGTCTATCTCCGCCTATGCCCCTTATGACCCCCTTCCTAGAGGTTGGATTTTGAAAAATCCTTTCTTAGCGAGTCTTTACATTACGAAATAAAACCACTACCAAAATTTCATATTTATAGCTCCAGCAGTTTTGGCTTGGCAATGATGAATCAGTGAATCAGTCAGGACATTTTATTTTGTATACAGTATATAAATAAAGCTCACGAAGCTGAGATAGAAAAATAAAATAAAAGTATAGAAAAACTGTGGAATGGTACCCGGGTTGCACATGAATCCATAAAGCAGAGGTTCTCAAACTTTTTCGGCCGTGGCTCCCTTGCCCAATTCATGATTCATCTGCGGCTCACCAGAATAGTTTAACAGATATTTTGACACACATACTTAAAAAAGAACCACTTCAAAGCATAACTAGGCGTACAAATCAATATTTCCAACTCGCCGCGACGCTCCTGATAAAGATTGGTGACGCCCCTAGAAGCTGCGACGCACACTTTGAGAAACAGTATCATAAAGCAATAAGATATTAAAATTTATGAAAGACAGCGATATTTCTTTGCTTTTATTTTTAATTTAACGTCTCCTTCTAGTGAGTTGTTTTGCTGCTACCGTGCCTAGAAAACAATAAATACACTGAAGTGCCACGAAATCAAAGAGGACCAACGGTATTGACTCACATAGTTCTACTCGTCACGTCTGAGCATGTGGAAGGAGCTGCTGTCATAAATACCTGTATATAGCAAGTTGTGTGGTAATTGCTAGCCAGTTCAAACTATAATAATTGTTATAATGTGAGATTTAGACTCCTTCAATTAATAATAGCTGCCCAACGTATGCAGGGCCGCAACTAGGTGGGAGCAGGCGGGTCTGTTGCCCCATGCACCAGCTCTACCCTTCAACATTTTCTTTGCAATGGGGCGCTAAAATTCATGCTGGCCCCGGCTGACCAAGCATCTAGTTGCGGTCCTGAACACATGGGCCATTCAGTATCCGATATCGTTAGAAAACTGTGCTTCTTTGCGTTTGACAGTGTCAAAAATATGGCGAGAATATAGGGATAGTGAGGAAAGCAAAAATATTCTCTAAGGGACGAAAATGTCAGTCCTGTGTATAGACACGGTAGAGAACTCGACTTTCTTTCTTTCTTCCAAACCAAACACTACTCAGTTCTATCTCCCTGGGCAATTTACTACCTAGTGAGTTGTGCCGGAAGTGTAAGTGTGTGTACCTAACAGTCTGAGTGCGTATCTAGTGTTGTGTCTGATTTTCAGTGTTGCCATCTATATTTCAGAAGTGAGTGAAGTGTAATGATTGAATATTTGTACCGTTTGTAAGCCTGTTGCTCTCTGTGGTGAGACTTTTTAGTGGGGAGATCGGCTCGCATTCGTGCTCCGAAGTTGGGAACCACAGCAAATCAATTTCAGTCGACCACCAATGTGGCAATGGTGAAGCTTGAACCCGGGTCCTCGCGATGTGAGTCTGTCACTATGACCAATCGACCACTACAACGGCAGAGCACTCGACTGGACCGCGAGAGGTTGGTGGGTTGATTCCCCAGCGGAGGCATATGAAATTTCTTTCCGAACTCCATTTTCATCTCTTTTTGATATCCAGTCTTTCGTACTTTGTAAGGCAAGTAATGTAAAAGTAATCGCGCACACAAACTGCATAGGAGAATAGTGTCGATTGATCTTGGTCGGAGGCGGCTTAACCATATCGCATCGCACGTGCCATCGAGGCCAGACATTAACTTAGATTACCACCCAGCTGAATGAGGGGTTCAGTCTCAGTCAGTAAGCGCATCGTGCAAAACACACTTCACCATATGTGCTTTGGGAGACCCACGAGAGTAAAAATGCTTATAGGCCGAACGAAACACTACACTGACGTGACATGATAACCACGTCACGTCAGTGTAGGACTGTTTCGGCCTTAATACTCATCAACGAAACGGCTTACCTTAGCTGGAGAATACTAAATGGACTAGCGGCTGAACGCAAATAGCATGAAGTGATGAGTACCGTTTTCAACTACACTATACTGATGGGCAGAGCCGTCTTGAGAGCAAGGTCCTGTGTAAAGCGATTTTTCTGAGGCCTCTACGTGGTTATAAATTTGTACCTTCCAATTTACATGCTTACACTCAAAAATTCAATCCAGATCTCATTTCTCATGAGGCTTACCCGTTAGAGACGGCACTGCCAATGGGGACTTAAGATTATGATTGAAGCCCTACGAGGTTAAGTTTACATGTACCTTGCATGCCGGGTTGGAACTGTACACGTACAGGGTCATGTTGGCTCAATAATGGCCTGTGGGGAAGAGGGGGTTGGCTTTTTTTGGTATCTTTGGTATTTATATACCAATCTTGCAGTGAATCCAGCGCGTACAACAACTAACTGGTTACCTATATCCATCCGTGTCTGTCATCCAATCCGACGGACGTGAAATGTACCAGCAGGATTGTGGTTTCCTCACCGGTCCATGTTGGCCACTGCCTGGTTCGAGATGCATTCCATTGACTTCTCTGTAATAATTGGCTACCTTAAAGCTCGGACTTGAATCCTATTGTGCACATTTGGGGCACTTAGAAGAAGTGACACACCAGAGACCGTGTCGGATTGCGGGCAGTAGCAGCTGATGCGTGGCAAGCAATACCACGCTCTGGGTGAGTTGATGTTTCATTGTACGGCAGTCGTTATCAATATCATAGTCGGCCTAACTGATTACAAGACAATTAGTAGATATTTATAATTCAGTGATTGTTTGCAATGTTTTACTCGGAAACTTTTATTGGGTTGCTGATGGATAGCGTGGATGTCGGAATGAAATGAAATAAAGAGATTCGGGTTTATTTCATTTCATGTTGAGTAGGATGGCAGGTATTTCTTCCAGACGATTCATGATTTAGCAATTATTTTTCTCAAAAAACTGGACTAAACGAGCATATCGACAGCGAATCTCGTTTTTGTTTAATTTTGTTTGGATGGCCCAAACATCTTTGATCCTTCATGAGATTGTCTGATGCCTGCTTCGCACTAGGCCCAAATAACCCCTTCAGACCCAGTACTTAGAAACGGGGGGGGGGGTTGTTTCTTTCTCGCTGTAGATATTATTTTTTGACCGCAGGGATTTCAGCCCTGACTTCAATGATAAAAAAAACTCATAATCCTTGAAGTCGGGGTTGAACCAACACCACCTATAGAACAAGGCTTCCGCACGAAGCTTGTGACGTCAATGAAGAAGGCCATTTCTCGTATTGCCATTGGATATACTGCAAAAAAAAGGTATAGATATCGCATGCGTTAGCCTGCTATATCCAGTGGTAATAAGTGAAATGGCCTTCTTCAGTGACGTCATGAGCTTCGTGCGGAGGCCTTATTCTATAGGTGGTGTTGGTTGAACTCGCTGAGGATGAAAATAATATCTACAGCGGGAAAAAGCAACCCCTCCCCCTTCACCCCACGTTTGTGTGTGCAAGGTTTGAAAGGACTAAGTCATACTCGGCTCCCACTTCGTAGGTATTTGAAGGTTAAGTAACCATCGAACACAGGGCCGCAACTGGCGGGGAGCAAGCGGGTCTCGTGCCCCGGGCGCTGGACCAGAGGTCGCGCAAATTTTATTCTCATACCTCTCCCTCAACATTACAAGGGGGCGCCAAAATGCGCACTTGCCCCGGGTGACCAAACATCTAGTTGCAGCTCTGATCAAACAGATCTTCTGCAGTTGTCAAGCGTCTTGCAGCACTTCAGCGTCAGTGTAAGAGATGCTATTTGCATCAACAGCCGATTATCTCTTGTACACCGCGTTACGGAAACTTGAAACGCTTACCAAACCCACTTTCTCAGCAAGATAATGATAGGACATGTACAGCTTTCGTCAGCCTAAATGCCATACAAGGTATTCAGAAGCTCTGTGCTCAGGGTATTCAAGTGTTTTTTTGGTCAGCAAGATCCCACGATCTATGTAGCCAGTCAAATATCTGTGGGACACAATTCATCTGAAGTTAGATTGTGTCTGATATTTTCACGGGTGGTACGCGAAATGAAGATGAATTATGAATTTATCAGTAATTATCAACACCACATGGTCAACGATACTCCAAATCATTATTTAGACGCTGATTGAATCGACGTTCCGTTGGGTTTACTGATATACAGGGTGATTATAATTAAACTTCCGTACTCTGTTTTTCTCAAAAACTGCTTATCTGAATGCAGCCAAATTTTTAGGATATCTTAATGAGACCATGGGAGAAAGATTTATAAACTAAAAAAAAAGTTCAATTTTCGACCACCATTTGAAAAATTGGCGCCTTTCTATTGCATTTTACATTTTCCCATGGTTTATATAGCCTATATACCAAGTTTCAATGGAATGAGTCTACCAAAATGGGCGCTACATCGGTATATTGATACTACTCGGACCTATGTAGCGCCCGTTCTGCAGGACGTATTCCACTGAAACTTGGTATATACGCTATATCATGGTTTCCCAACCTTTTTTGCCTCATCTCGCCCCTTCTTCAGAAATTTTTTTCTCCCATCGCCCCCCAACGCAATCTAACCCATAGGATCCTATGTTATACCCGTAGCTTCTACCGCCCTCCTGGATAATTCCATCGCCCCCCCCCCAGGAGGCGTTAACGCCCACGTTGGGAATCACTACGCTATGTGGTCCATGGAAAATGTAAAATTCAATAAAAAATTTCTGCTTTTTCACATGTGTGGTGGTCGAAAATTTTTTTTTAATTTCATAAATCTCTCTCCCATGGTCTCATTAAGATATCCTAAATTTGGCTGTATTCGGATGAGCAGTTTTTGAGAACTACTCAGAGTACGCGGGAACTTTAATTATAATCCCCCGTATATATATGTATCCCCCCAAAAAAAGAGAAGCTCAAATTCTTCTTGTTCAATTATGAAAATTCAAGGGCATTCAAACGAAATCAGTTATAACAATTCACAATCTAAAACTTGTTGATCCGTCTGAGTTTTGACGGGAAGATGTAATAGGAAATATATATTGAAAACGAAACTATTTATGGTAATAAATAACAATCATCCGTTCTGATTGATGTAACTAAAAATTTGTTTCCTTTTTCTAATGTTGGCTCACGAAAGTGAAAGTCGTCATCATCGGAGTTCTTAGAACGAGCAAAACAAAAAGGAAGTCTTTGATCATGTGTTTATTCCTGAAAATTTTGTTATGCATCAAATAACGACTTTGTTTGGAATAAAAAGACAAATAATATAATAATGAAAATTAAACATAAATGAAAAATATAAACACCGATAAACAAACGACTATTTCAAAAATAAACCGGTTTCCGTTGAAACGTGCGTACGCATTGGGTCCTTGACTCGACCGACGATTCCTCGACTTGGAATTCTTCATCCATATATAAAACGCTGAAACTTCGTTTCTCTTTTATTTTCAGTCAGAGGCTTCCAACGTCTCCAATAACTTGTGGTGAGTTATCTCTTTCTGTATTCAGATTTATAAAGAAAATAACTCTTCTCATTGTTTTCGATATATTTTTATTGAATACATATTACCAACCTGACAATATACCGTTGTAAAGAATTCTCTTTAATATTTTACTTTATCTTTTTAAATATAATAGAATTTTATCAGGGAAATATTCATCTATTTCGGGATAAAAATAGATGAGTTAAGAACGATTAGAAATTTTTATTTTCGTACTTCATTTTTTTGGGGTAAATCGTTACATACAATATTTCTGTATGTAACGATCTCATGATCCGTATAAATGACGTTCATCAATTAATTTCAAAATTGCGAAGTCATCCTGTGCACAACGTTTTCGTTTTACTTTTATATTTTGCCCATGTGCCTGGATTACTTTGCGTTGTCCATATTTTGTTCATCACCTTTCGGACCCTATAGAAGCTAATTTATTTTTGCCAGGAAAAATATGATTAAAAACCACTCATAAGATCAACTTAATATTGAACTGAATATCAATTAAATATATTTATTTTAATTATTGCAGTTTTTTCTTCCGTACAATTATGATTAAATAGAAATAAATAATGCATAACGTATAACTTCATGTCTCATATCATATTTTAAAAAAAAGATGTTTTCTGCAAATATTTATGCGGGCCGGATAACATTCTCGACTGTGCATCTATGGTTTACACATGAAGATTCTAACGTATTCTTGCTTCTTTTTTTTATACGTCCCTCGAATAATAATTCCTTCAATATTTCAAGGTACTATTGTACATATCACACATTTCCTTATAAAACAAATTATTTGCCAAATTTTCCAATTGTTATCTGTTTGAATTGAATTAATCGATATCTTTAAGAGCTACCCGGGGTCGTCTTAAGAGCATCATGGGCCCCCGGGCCAAGTGATTTTTCTGAGGCCCTACCTGGAAAATTCTCAAAAAACTCAACTGCTTCTCATTTTTCTGAGGCCCCACTTCTCTTGAGCCTCCCCCCGGGTTGTGTCTGGATGGGCCCCATGCGTTAAGACGGCACTGAAGCTCCATCAAAGTTTAGTAATGAATAATCAACAGTGTACTAGTTGTCTCGTCGGCTTTATTTTAATCCAACCCGGTAAATTTCTAGTACCGTAAACTGGGGTAACTTTAGGACAAGCATTATTTTCATATTTGAAATTATGTGGCCGGGGCTGTTTTCGTACTATCGTCATGTTCTTGATCTACTAATCGTTCACAACAATTAGTCAATTAGTATAATACGCGTTGAGGTGCTTAAATATATCCTGAGTGATGCTTCCGATTGTTGGTGTCTTGTTTCTTCTATTTAGGGATTATCATAACTTCGTGAAAACTCTTAAAACTTTGATTAGTCAAAATCGTACGTCAAGTACACAAAAGTTGGTAATTATTGAATTTATAATTTCATGATTATTAATTTGCTGTTTGAATTGTTTCTGTATGTTAATTAGGCATTTTTTACATGATAAAATGTAAACATTACATTTGACGGGGTAACATTAGGACATAGCTCTCAAAATTTTGGTAATTTTAGAACGATTTATTTTCGTGTGTTTTTTTTTTTCAATTGTTGTGACCTTCTTTCGTTTGTTCTGCCCTTTGAATTCGAAGTTAATTGTATGCAGATGGCAGGAAAATATTGGAAGTGAGCGAACGAAGAGGAAAAACTTTGGTACCCTGTTACGGATTTGATAAAAGAAATTCCTGTACCCAAAAATATTAAAGGCGATTTATTTCTAGTCGACATGAAAAGAAATAGATTTAATTTAATCTTAATTATTTAATATTTGTACAATTTTCACCTATTTTTGTGTTTCAATAAAATAAGTGAAGAATTTTCAATCTTTTACAACTTCCCATCACCTGTATTTAAAAAAAAGAGAAAAGCTTGAAACTTGACTTATTATTAATTTTTTATTCAGGTTCATTTAATTTTTTTGCTTAATTGTTGAAAACTGTACAAAAATAAAATTTCTAGTTTTAACGAACTTAAAAAGAACAGAACTTCCACCTGACAGACCAGTGGTTAGGGAGATAGCTTCTGACTGTACAGGTCTGGGTTCGAGCATGGATGTCTGCTAACACTCTAACAAATTATTTATAAAAAAAAAACTTAACTGGAAGAGAAACTTTAAAAAAAATTGCTTTTAAAAAAGGAGAGAGAGAGAGAGAGAGACAAACTAAAAAAATATATAATTTTTTCATTGTATATATATAAAACTCCTCCTGTAGAATATATTACTACATGTTATATAGTATTGCGGTAACAATCAGACAAGAGTACTAATATGGCTTTCAGAATATAAAAAAGGCTTGTCCTAAAGTTATCCAAAAGCTGAGGGTTGTAGCTATATTTTCCCCCAGAATTTATGTTGTTAACACACAGTACGGATACCATATTCACAAATGCGCAATTCTTGTCCTAAAGTTATGCCTGTTTACGGTATGGGTTAGTTTATGATTCAATTTCCATCAAGTAAATAATAAATTTCATTTAGGAAAACTTACAGTTTCCGATAGTTTGGGGAAGTACTGTGTGTAAATATTGTCTTTCTACCTGAAGGTATTTCAACGCGCGCGTCTGAGCTTTCTGTATTTTAAGTAATACGCTTTTAACGGACCTAATTTCGAAATATGGAACGTCTAATAGGCATATCTGATTGATCGATTATTTATTTTCGAAATTTATGTTGTAAAAAAATCCACAAGTGAGAAACTAACAAACATACACTTCAAGAGAGATGAAAGTAATAAAATATTTCTTTTGTAGATTTATTGACGTTGAAGCAAAATTGATAGCCGGAAATCCGATAAAATAGTATATGTTCGTTGAAATAAAGCTGTTCTTGTTTTAAACTATCATAAAGAAAGACTTAAGGAAAACTTACCTTTTTCTATCACGAATTCAACGAAGACGTTCTTAGGAATTTTTCTGGATAAATAGTGTTAGAACAAACTTCACTATACAAATAAAAATTTCTGTGAATAATTGAATTTATTTTATGAAAGTTCGACAAGCAAGGGGCCCACGAGAAGGAGGCCGACAGAGTTCTTTCTCGTGAATAGATCCTGTTTTACTTCTAATTTTTTTACACTGAAAATTTACTGAAAAGTACTGGCCCGGTAGCCCGCCAAGAATGAAGTGCCCTAACCATAGCATCATATCATTCGAAAACTATAAAGTTTCATTTTATGTATTGAGAATATATCTCATCATCATGATAGATAGAAAATAATATGACAAGATATTAGTATGACATGAATGTCGCTCTCCACTTGTTAATACAAGATATACAGAAGACTGGATGTTGTGAAGATATTTATTTTTTGAGATGTTAATTTTTTAAGGAAGGAAAAAACTCATCTCTGCCTCTACCGGGAGTCGAACCCGGGTCCCTCGATTGCCGGACGAGTGCTCTGCCGGTCAGAGCACTCGTCCGGCAATCGAGGGACCCGGGTTCGACTCCCGGTAGAGGCAGAGATGAGTTTTTTCCTTCCTTAAAAAATTAACATCTCAAAAAATAAATATCTTCACAACATCCAGTCTTCTGTATATCTTGTAAGATATTAGTAATTTTTAAAACCAATTTTTTTATTTTTCCGCTCAAGAACCGTCTCCTAACCGTGTTCATAACCGTCTCTATCCTAAAAGTTATTTACAAGATGTTGATTCATAAATACATATTTTAATATTATTGTTTGAATTACAAAGAAATGAATTCAAGTATATTAACTTTAAAAAAAAATCTAAAATATATTTTTTTAAATTTCATTGGATGAATTATTGACTTTATTTTAGTATTGAGGTAATTAACCTAATTTTTTTCAATACACGCGTTATCTTTGGCGAATTCAAATTAAAGAGCAAAAATCACATAATTCCAACAGAACAGTTTATAGAATAAAATGAGACGAACAGAATTGTATCGAATCACAAACTTATATAAGGTGTATGGGTGCAGTAACATTTTATGAATTACACCAGTTTCGATTCAAGGGCTGTTTAAGTATATCGGTTAAGGAAAATAAAATATTTTGATATTGATACGTCAATGATAAATAGATAACGAATCTCTTGCGGTTTTTATTTTATGTACATTATACCCACAGCGTACGAACTTTTCATTTCTATCGAGGAAAAAGGTGAAAAGACACTTGATAACCTACTTTGTTTCGATTTCATAGTTCGTTGGAGCACTCGGTCAGCTTATCTACTATTTCTGCTGAATCGGATGTTTCGTAACAGAATTCGGATATTACGGTCATAGCGAATGAAATAAATCACTTACGAAAGTCGACTTGAAGCTTACAATTATACGCCTAATTTTACAAATCGGTATTAACGGAGACAAAATCAAACAGTTCCCACGAGTTTTATACTGACAACTAAAAAACTATGAAAATGAATTTTTTTTTTTTTTAAAATTCCAAAAATACCTTAAAAACGTATTTGCTGTTACTTGCAGTACTTGAAAGCTGTTGTCACTCGATTATTAAAATCAATAATACTTCACATATTTAAAAAAAATGATTTGAGACTCTTTATAGCCACAGATTTTTTTTATATAGTTAATATTTTATAAACGCATTTAATCCTTTCTTTTACCATTAATTAGTACTTAATTTTAAGAGAAAAAGATTTTTTGAATGAAATTTAAATGTTATAAAATTTGTTTCGTTTGGTTATTAATTTGGTTATAGAAAAATTAATTTGAATAACTGTGTTATTAAACAAAAATTTTCTGCAATACTGAAATGAAATAAATCTCTATATCTTATTCTTACAATTCATAACTTGAGTTTCGTAAGTAAAATGGATCTTTATACGGTGCTGTCCAATAGCTTCATCAGTATTTTACCCTTGAGCGCTCAAGCACCTGAAGTGTAAAAGTACAATCCAGCCGGAAAAAAAGAAAATATCTTGCACCATTCTTATTTCACGATTCTAGTTGACACAGAAATTTCTCACGTATGGGTCACGTGCCCTAAAAATCGCTATACTGCAAACCTGAAATTTCATATGGAAACAACCTTCAAGTATATAATAAGTCGATTCTGAAAATAATTGCAGAACACTTGTTGTAAATCGTGATGACGAAATCCATGATAGTGCAGCGTCTGCGATTCAACCAAAATTTCGTTTTTATGGATTTCTGAATTTTGTTCGGCCTTGGTATCATCGGTAAGACCTTGGACAAAACGACTTAGTAAAAAAAATGAGAAAAAAACGGTCCAATTTTTCCCATTTACTGAAAATTCGTGTTATTTCAGGAACTAATTGATGAGGTAAAATCATTTTAGATGAAACTACATAACTGTAATTTCCTGTGTATAATCAACGATTATTATGTTAAAAAAATATCTAAAGGTAGTTAATAAGATAAATTATAAAGTAATTATTAAGGTATTATGGGTTCTTACTGTTAAACATGAAGGTAAAAATGGAGATGTTTCTCTTCTGAAAATGCCGGTCCTTCTTTATCTACTGAAAAAACACTGGGGACAGGTTTCGTTACAAAAATTCACTTCATAACCACATGTCATCTTTTACGACGTGACACATGGCGCTATTACCGATATTCCAACACGACAATGACCGTAAAATATAGCTCAAAAGGTCTTAGGCATTACTTGAACCGCAACAGAATGAAAGTTTTATGGGTGATAAAGTCAGAGCTCTGACTTGAATACCATCAGGTATTTATGGATTGAGTTTGATAGAGACAAGTCAGAGCCAGAAACTATGTAAATTCGATGATTTTCAATTGTGTGAAAAAAGAATGGAAAAAAATGCCCACTGAGACCATGGGACAAACTCATCGAGTCCATACCAAAACATGGCAAGTAATTTTACAATCTAAACGGCTTCCAATAAAGTGTTGACTTACTCTGATTTTATCTGATGCTCAATATAAGATTTTATTTATTATTTTGTAGGCTTTTTTTTTTTTTTGCTTTCTTGTTTGTTTGCGTCAAAAGACTTTTGAATCAACAAAAACGTAAATTAATTTTTTTCTGAATTTAAAAGTTCAGATACGAAATTTTTTGTTCAAAATAGTTTATAATGAGACTCAGTGTTTGTGTTTCATAGGATAGATTTCATTAAAAAATTCAAATGCAAATTTTGTAGACACATTTATGGTTGTCAAAAGACTTTGACGCTACTGAAGATGATAAATGTAACATTACTAAAAGTTCGCATATGCGAACTTTGGTAATTATACGCCGCTATGGATTATAGGACGACATTTTCCTTCTAAGTAGCGAAATTTGCATGTGCGCGTTCATATATCACCACGCGGATTATACTCAGGAAATAACTATACCTATTTAAGTACTATAGGTATTTGATACCAGCTTTATAATGAATCCTTCAATGTTCTAGCACGTATCACGAATAAAAATCAAATAATGAAATGATATCAGTAGCGTGATGAACGAGCATAAAAATTACTATCATTGTTAATGGGATGTCAGTGTCAATAATGATAATTAATTTAAAGAGTTATAACTATGCCATAGGCCATCTCTACGATGAAAAATCACAATATTTTATCAATTCATCTCTCCCGATACAATTTGTGAAAACTCTGTAGTCACATAAATTCCTGCGTTTTCTTTTCAAAAGACAAGGTGAAATGATTGAGTTGTAGAATTTCAAGAGCATCAATGTATGCAAATCCAAAATTTTTAATTTCTTAAAATTTAAGTAAAAAATCTCATATCGAATCGTCAATGATACACCCACAACTGCCTTGTTTTCATACTTAATAAAATCTAAAATGGTTGCGAACCTTAACAAAATATACATTAAATAGCAAGAACATTTAATTAATCTCAAAAAGCTTTGAATTAGCTTTTAAAAAATAAGGCTAAACTAGTCAATCTGCATTTTCTAATAGAAGTTAAGAAGGACATCATACACATAAAACTGGTTTCTTTTTTTAGATCTAGAAGATATTAATTTTTTTTATACGTATCATCATTAGCATTCATATTCCTTTCTTGTGAGTTTTTCGTTAATCTTTCCATTTCCTGTAACGTTTGCCCCTCGAGAACAACTCGTACGACAAGTAACCTTCGAGTACCAGGAATATGACTTTGAAAAGTCTGATAGCATGTAAGCAGACAGCCTCAAACGCTTGATTCACTTATAATTCTGATCGTTAACTGGTGATTTGTATGAAATTTCGATATAATTAAACGTCCAGAGTTCGATCTTGAACAGTCTGCGGTCGGGGTTGGCCTTGAAAAATGACCATTTTACTAATAGTTGATTTTTACTTTTGAAGGCTAGTTCTTTTCTTTTTCATGACCAAACATATCCGGCCATAACTACATTGATCACAACCTTGCAAGTACATAACCGGTTTGAATTCGTTTATAAACAACACAGCCTCAATCGGATTACAACGGGTTTTAGGAAGAAGCGAAACCACTTTTAAGACATCTACCGTCCTAAGATGCAAATTGAGATGCATTGGTGCAACAAATAGGATATACTAAGGACATAAATGACGTATAAAGACAATGTATTACCCAAAAAAAATTAATCCAACAATAAACCTTGACGTAAATCGAATGCTTCAATCGTCTATGAAGTTCTTAAGGGTCACCGCATAATTCTAAAATTTCAATTATAGTATATTTTAATAACAACCAATTTCCTGCCTTGTTATTCGACGTTATTGATAATATAAAACAATCATCGTTTCTTTTAATTATCTGTTAATCTTCTTATTTATCAGCTATATCGATGTAAGAAGTTACATTTCGTGAAATTACGCATAGAACAGCACATGCATTTGATGGATTTGGTGCAGAAAATAGTGTTGTTCTCAAAAAGTTCGGGCGGAAATGAGTGTTACCCTATAATTATTTATTTATTCTATTACTTTATCACGGGGTTGTTCCATTTAAGGAAAAACCTCGTTATCCTCTATCAAATGCATCTAATATAACGCACTTCTAAGCTTTCATGCACCCAAGCGATCGGTAGAAAATCGTGCACCACACGGCCGTAATGAGTTCGAGGGTCCGGGGCCAAACCTTTTACATAGAATCTTTTCAGCTTCTATAAAAATGTCTTTCAGGCATCAAATACTGAACCGGATAGCCAATAACAAAATGAAATGAATTATTAAAGAATTTGAAAAAATAATAATGAAACATTTAGAATGGATGAAAATATTACATGATTTTTGGGGAGGTGGGGGACTGTGTTTGACACAAGGGCCCAGGTGACATTGACCCACCAGTTTGCATCCCAGACAGAATTCTTGACCCATCGTCATCATTTTCCAAACGTATGTATCATTTCTTAATTCACTAGACTTTTACTGAACTAGTTGGTATACGAAACAAGTTCTTTCTGTTATCATCTACGTTAAAATCCTCAAATTCAAATGACATGACAGACTTTGAACTAAGAGACCATGACTTTTAAGGAACGGTCATGACCTCACCGCTCATGCAAATAGTGCCAGTAGGTCTTTACAATTAATCAATATAACAAACTATGAGTAGCACATTCCTCAGATCCTTCGTCTGGAATATAACAGACATTTACCCCAGGGATAATAATCTCTTTTTCCTTTCTGTTTTTAGATATCATATATCGTTTCTATTTCTTCATCGTAAAAGATACCAAACGTATTTGGGTTGCGTCTGTCAAACCTCGTACAGGCGTTCTAAGTTGCACCATGAAATAGAAGTGAAACCGGTGGAAAAAAACTGTTGAATTTATTTATTATTTTTTTATCATGAAGAAATTTCAGATGGGGGGGGGGGAAGAAACTTCATGAATTTATCGTACTTTGCTTGCCCTATCACGTTTTCTTTTGCAATTTTTGATATCAAAACATAGGCGATGTCTCTGAGTGTGCGCAACTAAAAATATGCATTTCTTCGAACCAAAACTGATCAATATCGTGATTTTTCTTATTTCTACAATTCTTTATCACTGAATTAATCATACTCCGTGCTTTAGTGTACTGAACTGTGTACCGTTGTGGTAGTCGAGCGAGCATAGTGACGGACTCGCATCACGATCCGGGATCGAACTCCAAAAGCGCCACGGTGGTGGTCAGCTGAAGTTAGTTTTCTGTGGTTGTAACTTCGTGTGAATGCGAGCCGATTTTCCTGTTAAAAAGTCTCGAAACAGAGAGCAACAGGCGATTGACGGTTACATATATTTAGTCATTACACTTCATTCATAATTTGAATGAAGCAGCACTGAAAACCACACACAACACTAGATACACATTCAGACTGTTAGGTCAGCACACACACTTTGTTCAAAAATCTGCCTCGAAGCTGGGCTGGAAGAGATCTCCGCAACAGGATAAGTCCAATGGCAAGGTCCTTGCGTTCAATTCATTCATATACTAATCTGTGTGACAACCCATCTCGTTTTGAACGGGACTGTCCAGTTTTTTTACATTTTTGGCCGCCCCGTCATTCTGATAAAAATGCTAATTTTCATGGCAAGCGGTGGTCAAGACATGGCAAGCCATTGGCCCGAGGATCATCTTTATATTTTTTTCAATTTTTCACACTATAAATGTAGAAGAAAATCAACTTAAAGAGCGCGGAAATAGTTCTGGAATGAGGATTCACCAAAAATAAAGGCTTAGAGGCCCCTCTTTTTGAATAAGAGGAACATGAAGCTATGGGTCAGAGGTAAAATCAAAGTTTTTTTTAATGAAAAATTTAATCCTTTACATAGATTCCAATATAATAGCAAATGAAAAATAATTCTTTCTCCAAAATTTTGGGTCAGTACGTTTTACTTAAAACGGAGATCAACCATCAGTTTGGCACTAATTGTCTTCGTTTCGCGATAATTTTCAATAGTAATCTGGATATTAAATTTTTTTGTCTCAAAAAAGATTAACCTTAAGATTTACCTTGGTTAACCTTGATGGTAATGCATATGGAATGTTTATTTTTGGAAAAACATTCGAACTCAAAGTATATAGAATATTTTTCAATTTCACAAGGATTATACCAAGTATAAGGTCAAAGAACTAGGTTTCAATAGCATTTTCGACTTAAATTCGAAACAGCGTTTATCAAAAATTTATTCCTTTCGATTTATGAAAGCCGAATTCACACAATAACTCTTAATTCTTAGCCAGGGCAAACATGTTTTACTGTCTTCGTTCTTACAGAATCATTCATTGGAAAGAATTATTTGATTGATACATTACATACATTAGAGGAAGTGTCTCCTGATATTTCTACTGTGTCTTCTGACCTGACCTAAAAATACCCAGCAGCTGCTGTTGTATTTTTGAAGCTTTGTCGAACAAATACTAGACCTTAATCAGTCATGAGCAAGAGAAAAAACATACGTACTTGAATCAGACGACTTTTGAAGACGTTGTAGGTCGATTCAAGGCCTAATGCATTTGATCTTTGTTCCGAGGTAAAAATGAGGGGAAAAAATAAATAAACAAAGGAATGTTTGGAAAGAAGTTGAGATATTTATTTTTATATGTATGTATGTATGTATATGTATATATATATATATATATATATGAATTTACCTGAAAAATTTTTCTTCCCGTCTTCGACTTCTTCCCATTCTCTTTCTCTCTCGGTACGAGTTCTATTTATTATTTTTGTAAAATTAAATTACGCCCATGATTCTATAGATTTTATACACCATTTCGTGAGTAAAAAGCCCAAAGGGTATTTTTCATTCAAAATGATGAAAACATGCATCTTTGTGCCAATGTGAGCTGCTAAGTAGAAAGAACACTTGGAAAGAAATAAAAATAGTCGATTGATACAGTAATATACCATCGAGGAGAATTCTTAATGCTTTCGATAACGTAGCTGTACGCAATATGCCTGTCAACGTAACGACACAATCTATAAAGATATTGAAACTCGAATAATTTATTAAACTGAGCCTAAATATTTGTGATTAGATTAGACTGACCCTGAAAACAGATAATTTTTTTCTCGAAATTCCGATTTTTATGTTGTTAACTAATAAGATTTATGAAATCATGTTAATATTTGTCGCTATTTTGATTAAATTTCCTTATTGTACAATTATCGAATATTTATTTCTTGTTTTTTAACATCTTGGATTTTCTGTAAAATGTTTTTGTCTCGTTTGTTCCTGCTGCAGTTACATGGATGATCTCATTATAGCACTTGAGTTATATGTTTTTTATTTATTTATTTGTCACAGGTTCTGATGGATAAAATTTTATTCGCCGTTTTGATCGTTGCGTTGGGATATGCCACTGGATATCCAACAGGTGCTCCAATAGACGCTTGCGCATCATTCACAGCTCATCATGGTGATCACACTGCTTCCAATTCTGAACCTCCATATGAAATTATAGTCAGTGCATCAAGTGTTTCTGCTGGAGGAAAAGTTTCAGGTAGTTTTTGGTTTGTTTTTCTTTTGTTATCCGAAACTATTTTCTCTATCAACGTCAAGTAAAAACTTCTCTGTTATCTCAGCGTTCATTTAATTAGCCATCTCCCTCTCAAAAACAAACAAACAAAAAAAACATTTACTTTTCTTTTCCGCGACGTGAACAATTTTAGTTCATACATTTCGGAATATTGCGTTTATTTTCGTATCAAAATGGTAAAATCACATTTATTTTTGCAAGAAAACTTCTAACTTATATAACTGCTTGAAACACTTTTTTCGACAATATTGACTTGATCCGCCTTAGCTATAAACGGTTCCACTATTGTAAGTTGGTAAAATAGTAAAATCCTTAATTCTACACCCTTAAATTAAAGACAAACTGCATTAAAAGTAAATATGTTACTCACAAATTTTTATTCTGTTATCTCTTATTCTAATTTTAGTGACTCTGAAGGGAAAGAGAGGAGAGTCAATGAAAGGCTTCCTTTTACAAGGTATAGATAGTAATTCAACTCCTGTAGGCCATTTCCAAGCTCAACCTGGATTAGCTCAGACACTCGATTGTACGCCATCTTCTGTAAGTATTAATTATCTAAGTAATACATTTATTATTGTTTTTGATGAGGGTCTAAAATTTCCAGTTATCCATTCAAGTAATTATCAGAAAAATTTAGATAAGTTCATTTTCAAAAATTTAGTAATTTCATAATTCAAAAATTTAGTAATTTCATAATTCAAAAATTTAGTAATTTCATAATTCAAAAATTTAGTAATTTCATAATTCAAAAATTTAGTAATTTCATAATTCAAAACTTTAGTAATTTCATAATTCAAAAATTTAGGTTCATTCATTGATTGGCACTTATATTTTTCAGAATGCTGCCACTCATGTGAGTAGCGAAAACAAACAAACAGTAACTTTGGAATGGCAAGCACCAGCGTCATACTCAGGACAAGTGTTTTTCAGGTACTTCCTTCTGTCACTCTTATTTTTTATTTATTTCTGGGATTTTAAATTAAAATTATTATTATAAAACACTATTAAACATATTCACCCTACTGACAATAGGGTGGATCGTTTTTAATGAAACAAAATTTTATCGAATAGCACGTACATACTAATAATTAGAGCTTCACAAAAGCTTTTATACAAATACAAATACAAATACAACGCCACAACAGGCAAATTGCCCAACGAGGTGGCTGACTTAACATCATGGATCCCCGAGCCATTTTTGGAGGCCCCTACCTACTACTGCTACACCACACATGCACCCCCCCCCCCGCGGAACCCCCCAACGAACCCCAACGAATCGGTACCTGCGGGAATGTGCGTGTACGTGTAGTGCAACCTGACGTAAACTTTGTTTCTGTGTAATGCTTGCTATGTGTAGTGCTATCATCTGCCCCCAGTTTTTCTAACTATGAGTGAAGTGTTATGGTTGAATGATTTACCGTTGTAGGACTGTTGCTCTCTGTGGCGAGACTTTTTAACGGGGAGATCGGCTCGCATTTGCGCATTGAAGTTGGGAACCACAGAAAACCAACTTCAGCCGACCAATAGCTACCTATGTCTCCTCAAAAATTATACGACCAATTTCCATTATTTAAAGTCTTGGTATAATGATAAACGCTTTTCAGGTAACTAGAGAGGCTACTAATCAATTATTCTATAATACTGCTACTGCTACTAATAATTACTTTTAATTCTCATTTTTGCAGCAAACCGGAAAAAATACAGGGAAAACTGAAGCCCGTTACAGCTCAAATAACTCGTGTACCGTTAGTTATGAAAACATACTTTTGATTGGAAAAAGTATTCAAATAACGTGCCCATTTTAAATATATATATATATATATGTCATTTATTTTATTAGGAGACGCATACGTACCAAGATACAAAATTTTAATTTTTTTTTTACGGTTCACCTCCGTACTCCAATTATAAAGTTGATGTCTTGTTTTTTCTGAGCCAAACAAAAAAATTGCATGTTCTTGAGTGCAGTATTAGCCGAGATATTTGAGTTCAAATCACTGAAAATGAGAGAAAGAACAGCATAGAACAAGCTTGTTTCTTAACCTCTTAAGCGTCATTGACGAGATATCTCGCTTTTTTAAAAGCCTCTTATTTTAGCATTGACAAGCTCAGATATTTTATAAAGTTGTTTTCTGAATGAAATACTTTCCTCTATACCCCTTAGTTTGCACCTGCTGAAAATCGGAAGAAAACCTACTTCATTTAAAAACAATCTAAAGGAGGTTTACTGATTTCGGCTGTGCCGCTCTTAAAGAGTTAATATATGCTTTTCTTTCCTTCATTTTCAGCAATTTTTGAACTCAAATACTATACCTCGACTAAAATTGCACTCAAAAACATGTTGTCTTTTTTTAGTAAGCCCAGGGGAGACAGGGTAACAACTTTTTAATTAGAAATTAGAGGACAAGGGGACCGTAGAATTTTTGTTTTCTTTCTCGGTACATGTACGGCCCTTCGTAAAATAATGATGACATATCTAAAATGATATGATAGTTCTATAATAAAATAGTACGTTATTTAGATACTTTTCTTAATGAAAGGTATGTTTTTATAGCCAACGAGTTATTTGAGGCGAAACGGACTTGAATTTCTCTCGTTTATTTAAATGGGTAACGGTTGGTAAGATGGGATTTCATGTGCTGCGCTTAAAAAGGATTTTCTTTATTCAAAACAACGCAACTGATCTCTGTGATTTTTGTAGTCAATTTCCTCAAATAACTTTGTGTTGTTTTTTTTAATCAGAGCTGTGGTGGTGAAGACATTTGAAGAATTCTGGAACACCGTCAGAAGCAAGACTCCTCTTACCGTGTCGTAAAGTTCGGCAAGGTGCTTGCATGTCATGCAAGCGGTCATGTGGCATATTAAAAAAACTTTCTGAAAAAATTGTTCCTGTATTGCTTCGATTTTTTGTTGTTTTAAGCACTCCATGATATTTCTGCATTTGTACATTGCCACAAATCTTTGATATCATTTTTTAAAAAATTGTGCAATTAAACATTACAAAAAAAAAACTTGTGTTGATGTTTATTCATATTAAACATGGTAACGTTATTTCTGTTCTTTTATATTGATTTTTTTTATCTGGTTATTATAAACAATGGCATTTCCCTAAAATTTTTAGACCAGGCATCTTCAACCCGTTGCTCGCGAGCACCACGGTGCTCCCTGAAGTAACCAGAGTGCTCGATGCTCATACCCGATTTCATGCTCGCAAGCACTTGGTCAACGTTCCAATTAAACACCTTGGAGGAATTGCATTCAAGGATTGAAATCATTGTCATTTCATGCATTCGTATGTTAAACTTGCCGTAAAGGTGCTCTTCTTTTGATGATGGGTATAGACAGTGCTCGCGACTGGAAAAAGGTTGACGACCTCTGTTTTAGACCATTATTTTGATTCATAAAGCGAAATTGATAGTAATTAAATGTCATTTAACTGAGGAAATTTTTTTTTTTAAATCTCAACAGCGGTAATTTGAAAAGAAAGGTAATTCTGTCCCGTAAAATGTGGGCCATATAATCACCTCGCGTATATCACATCGCGTTATTTATTAGAGAGGGGCTGTGTGACAGAGCTCTATTCCGAGCCTGCAGTATGGGGACCTGATATGGGGGCGATGATGTGATCTAATCTTTTATTTGAACCTTCGTGAATTATGTATTACAAATACATGCATATAGAATGGTATAAAATTAATTTACTTTCATTCATAATTAAAATAAAATTTTCAAGACTGCCTGAGGGCAAACGTTTACCATTTTCGTGGACCAAAGGTGATCTGCAGAGCATAGGTTGAGGAACGCTGCTTTAGATCATAGTTTCCCAAACTATATGTTCCATCACCCCCCCCCCCCTCCAACTCAAGTCAATCCATAGGATTGTATAATAAACCCTTAGCTTCTACATGCCCCCTGGATCATTACATCGCCCCAGGAAGAGATATTTCCCACTTTGGGAAACACTGCTTTAGACGACCATCAAGGCCTCAATCAGATATATTTTGTCAGCCGGGGCAAGAACGCATTTTGGCACTCCCGTGTAAATGTAGCAGGAGCAGTTAAAGGGGGGATTTGGCGCTTCAAAAGCGGAAAGTATGGTCAAATGCCTTTCCATGGGTAAACAATGGTGTGTGTCTATGGATGAATAAAAAATCAGGTTTGTCCCAGAGTCCCTTATTCAGCCTCTCGTCAACGTCGTCTTTAGAAGTAGCAAATGAGGCTTTGCACCCAGGCGGCAAGCGAGCTTGAGCGCCCTGCGTGTAGGAAAAACATAAAAACACACATGTATGTGTGTGTGTGTGAAGAGACATTTGTTTCGCAGTTCAAGTTTTTTCGAAGGCAGAAAAAAATAAAATAACTTGTGTGGTGTATTGATGCTGCCATCTGAATTCAAATTAGGATGGCATGTTGAAAGGGAAGTTCAATATAATTGCTCACAATTTGTTATAAAATATTGCCTAAAAGTTGATTTTCATTTTTGAAAAAAATGTTGTTTGATGCAATGTGCTAATTACTCACGTCCATATCCTATTGGTTCAGCACCGTTTTCTGCGTATGGTACAGACGTAATGTAAAACTAATTTGACGAAAAAAAATATTCATTATTGGTACCGCTCAATTGAAATGCAAAATCATTCCCCCACCCACTAGAATTTTCGGCTAGAAACCTTACTGGTTATGAATGAATGATAAACGGTAGCGAATAGTAGCTATGCATGCTGATTCAAAACTCAACGTAAAAACTTTTAGGGGGAGGTAGAAAACATAAAAACAAAACAGTCACATAGGAATGTATGACCGGAAACTCCAACCCGGTCAGCTGGAGGATAAACGAAGATGCAGAAATGACAAGCCAATAATGGGTGGGAAAACTCTTTATTTAGCGATACTTTTAGTAATACCGTTGTGAAGCGTGCATAACTGTGGATGGTAAGAACTTTTTGAGCACTTGTTGTGAAACTTAACGTGTACACATACTGTCCTGGTGTTAAGTATCACTAAATAAAGAGTTTTTTCACCCATTATTGGCTTGTCATTTCTGCATCTTCGTTTATCCTCCAGCTGATCATGCTGGGGTTTCCGCTTTTCATTCCTATGTTTGTGTTTTTGTGTTTTCTACCTCCCCTAAAAGTTTGTACATTGAGTTTCGAATCACCCTGTATATTAACCACAATAGTAAAGATTACTGCCCATTATACGTATGTGGTAAAACAGCCGAACTCAGAACGAAATGGAAAATTCTGTCACGAAATTTGTTTTTGTAACCGAAGTGAGTTGTTACAACCGAGGTCAACACTTCAAAACCTTTTAGAAACGAATAATATGATAAGATTCAATCAAGTGCTATAGCTGTTAGTTCATTATGGATACGATGACCATATTTTAGCGAGAAAACTACGGAAATAAGGACGATAAATACAGGACATTGACAAAAATGCCACCAAATATCAACGCAATTGCCAAATATTGCTTATAAATTAGCCGTGGCAGGAAGTGCTACGACCAATCCACTGCAAATTAAAATGTAATTTATGTGAAATTTTTTTTTTGCATGACAAGTGTGTGAGATGAATATTCATAATTATAGTCATAATTTGTAATAATTTGCATAATTTGTAAATTATGCAAGTTATCTTCTTCCTCGATTTTAGTAAAAATTGCGAATCAAAGTAAGCTTCATTGGAAAGTGGGATATTTTATAGAAAAAGAAGTCGAGAAAAATTACCGGAAAATACGGCAATGTTTCATGTAAGAATTATACCTAGGGCTAGGATTTTTATGCTCTGAAAACTTCTAAAATATGATCTATAAAAAATGCATTTATGCTCTTGAAAAAAATATATTATGCCCTTTTTCCACAAGTTACCATCACCGACACCGATTCAGATGATTAATCTATTTACAGCCACACACCAGAGTCCTTGAAGGGCTAGTATTTTTATGCTCCAAAAATTCAATGTCATTGCTGATTGGTTGAAAAACCTGAATTTCAGGATTTTTCAACGACGTTTCATTTTTAGTGCATAAAAATCCTAGCCCTGAGATCTCTCGTCAGAGGCAGGAACCGCAAAAACCAGTCTGAAGCGGGATTGGAATAGCGAGGAAAAAATTTACTTTTTAAAAATCAAAAATTATGAAATATGCAAAATATGCCTTACAATTGTGAAAATATGTTCTATCACGTAAATATAACGAAATATGCAAAAAAATAAAAAAAATATGCAGACATAGAAATCCGAACCCTAGTCATACCAATAAGCGAGCCAGAGTTTTCGAACATGCAACCATTTTTCTAGAACAACAAACGAACATTCCTTCGAAGTCATGAATAAGTTTTAGGAATTTCTTGGGAAACCGCCATGGAAACAGAAGCAAAAGCTTCGAAAACTATTTTTGTATCGAGAGCCGCAATTAGATACTTTTATAGGTACATCTGGAAACCCCATCAATTGTAAAACACTCAATATTTCAAAAAAAAAAAAAATCCAAACTTCTAGAAATTTATATTTTAATACAAAAAAAAAAAGGACGATTTGAGAGATATTGATTGGCTGACCATAATTTACTGAGAAAAAAAACGGGAAATAGATATCCTAAATACAAGACATTCCCAATTTTATCCAAAAAATATTGCGAAACGTTAATACTATATCAATTATGGCAACTATTTCTAAAAATATTCTGATCGGGTCTTAAACGAAGGGCTAGTGTGAATTGCGGTTAAAAAAATGTATTTCACGAAAGAAAAAACAATGGTGAACATGACGGATTTACAGATTGAATCAAGCATGACCAGGCTCTGTCGCTTGCGCGATATAAGCTCATGCCCCGGAGGGCGTGGTCGTGCCGGAATTACTTCCGACCGGAGAACCAGCCAGAATAAAAAAAACTGTACATGTCATGGGGGAAAGGGTGAGGGGTATAAATGGGGCCCAGTGACAGGGTGAACATGACAAGTATTGCGAGATGAATACTGTATAGATATTTATTATCATGATTATCACAATATAATTTATAAGTTGTGGACATTATCTTCATTCACGAATTCAGTAAAAATTATAAATTCAAGTAAAAAGATTCAAAAAATAGACAAAGAAAAACGAGAAATTTGGATCCTAAATACGAAAATTTCAATTTATTTCTGTACATAAATATCACAGTGCATTATAAAACTTGTATGATTATTGATACAGGTGAGAACATTGAACAATATAACAAAAAGAACTGTACATGTACAGTCGAACCACGAAGAAAAGGGCATAGAAATGTCCTGACGAGCTCCGTGGTCGATAAGAAGGGTTGGCAAAAACAATCAGGAAAACAAAATGAAAAAGTCGGGAAAAAACAACATAAATCGATGCTATTATAATGAGGAAAAAGGAAGAAATATACTAAATCTCAGATGACTGTTGTGTTAAATAGATTTTTTGACGGGTCTTAAACATGCGTATGCTATTAATTTCTCTTATAGTGGCAGGTAGCATATTCCAGCATCGTGGGCCCGTAATATGGTTGAAAAGCATATTAGTGCGAGCTGCAGCGGGGTAAAGTAGAAAAAAAGAGGAAAAATCGCCATTTGTCACCAAAAATGATGTAAAAGGTAAGCAAAAAAGTTTCCAATAATTGATAAAATTTACTACGACGGGAGATCAAGTATTACAGCAAATTGCAGTAGATTTAAATAAATTGTAAGGGGAAAGATTTCTAAGTAGGGTTGAAAATTCCAAGTAGCTTTAATAAATTTTAAAGTTCACATGACAAATATTTGAGACGAACATTCATATTTATGTGCTGAAGTGACATTTTTTTTTTTCTCAGGCTTGAGCAACTCCCCGAATTGCATCTTTTATATTCACCTGTTTGATGTATTCGAGCACACTCTTACCATCACTAACGAATGTCAACATTTTGTCCAAAAAATTGCCTTTGTTGCAAAACCTCAGTAGAATGCTTATACTGTATCCATCGGTTGCAAAAAAGAAGTGCAGTTTAGGAGCAAAAATTCAAAACAAGAATGTTTTCTCTTGAACAAGGCCGGACTTGGGCAGATGCGAAGAGGTGGGTGCTGGGTGGAGGTGGAACCGGGCCGCAAAATATTAGGGGCCGTAAAACTGGATCTTATTGAATTGATTTCATATAATAATTTACGATAACTGCTTTCAAAAGCAAGAACTTGTAATTCTATTGATCTATTCATGAAGAATGCGTCTATTTATTTACAACGGTAGTGAATTCGCCATCCTTGAGTGGAGCATTGATTTTTGACAGGACCCCAAACTAAGATTTTTAGCTGGCTTCTTATACACTCATTGCCATAAAAATTTGCGCACTAAGAAATAATTGTGGGATCGAAACGAAAGTTGGCCTGAAGGTACATGTCGGGCAGATATGCAAATGATTAGAAATGCAGCGTGATTGCGCATTGCGTAATGCCACTAGAGGGCGTTGAACTTCGTTCTCCTTGGAGTATAAAACAGGTAAGCAGAGCTTGCTGGAGTGTATTTAATCGTTTGCAAAGGAAATGCTGAGGTAGACATGCCGTTACGCCGCCGTCGAAGACCATATGAGCAGTTGTCAGAGTTCGATAGGGGAAGAATCATCGGGATGATGGAAGCTGGGTGGTCAGCTCGGCGAGTAGCTCGTCAACTAGGCCGTTCTGATTTTACTGTGAGGAGGTGTTGGGACCAGTGGACAGAAGAGACGTCATTTACACGGCGACCAGGTTCAGGACGCCCTCGACAGACCAGTCGTCGAGAAGACCGTCACATCATCCGAAACGCACGCGTAGAGCCAACTGCCTCATTGGCCGCTATCCAGACACAGGCAGCAGCTTCACTACGGGCCCCTGTGTCTTCCCGAACCATCGCAAGGCGCCTGGCTGAAGGACATCTGGTATCGCGGCGCCCATTACGTGTGTTGCCAATGACACCCACCCACCAATGCCTCCGTTTGGAGTGGTGTCGAGCACGACGGGATTGGACTGCAACGCAATGGAACCAGGTCGTCTTCAGCGACGAATCGAGATTCAACTTGAGCAGTGATGACAATCGTGTTCGTGTGTGGAGGCTCCGTGGTGAACGCTTCAATCCTGCCTTCGCTTTACAGCGACACACCGCTCCCACAGCTGGTGTCATGGTATGGGGTGCCATTGCTTACGATACACGGTCACCCCTAATATTGATCCATGGCACAATGACAGCCCAGCGGTACGTTCATAACATCCTTCAGCCACATGTGTTGCCACTCATGGCAGGGCTCCCAGGAGCCATTTTTCAACAAGACAATGCTAGGCCACACACAGCAAGGATGTCACAAGACTGCCTCCGCCACATTACCACCTTTCCCTGGCCTGCTCTATCCCCAGATTTGTCACCAATCGAGCATATCTGGGATCATTTGGGACGGCAAGTTGGACACCCTACGAGGTTGGTCGAACTAGAGGCGCATTTACAGCAACTGTGGAACGAGATGTCTCAGGACATCATACGGAACTTGTATGCCTCAATGCCCGCTCGTATCGCATCGTGCATTCGCGCTAGAGGGGGTCCAACAGAGTACTAAAACTTCTGTTCATCTGTACTTTTTTCTGCAATAAATGATCCTTTTTCTTGGATTTTCTAATCACTTACTTATATCAACGTAGTACTTACATGTGTAAAATTTCGTTTCATTTTGACGACTTCTTCTGGGTGCGCAAATTTTTATGGCAATGAGTGTATATTGATTTTTCAAGAAAATTTATGTTTTTAAATATTGGAAAATATACCTAATGGCCCTCCGAGCCCTTTCAGCCTTTTCCATGAGGAGGCCATGGTCCTAACAGTGTCATACATTTCCCCCCATATGCTAGTGCCGGGCCCCCAGACCAGGACTTTTCGCGCACCCCCCCGAAGAAGAGATTATGGTGCATTTTCGTAGTAAAGAAAGACGAAGCCCCTTTCGGGAAGAAAAAATGTTAAATGCCACCCCCAATGAGAAAATTCTGCAAAATTGCGGGGTTTTTTTTCTGATACAATCAGAATGTATAAAAGATGACAACAACAGCATAAATTTGATCACACGTAATGATATAATGTTGCCTCTTGATATTAATCCGATGCTACTTGTAGTGACAAGATAAAACACAATCAAAACTTAACGATTTAATATAATATACGAAAGAAACATAACGAGAAGGAAGACACATGTGTATACAAATGTGTCAGCATGGGCAAATGAATGGAGCATGACGTTTAGCGTTGACAAGTGCATGGTCGCTCACTTTGGTTCGAATAACCCACGGTTCTCTTACGAGTTGAATGGCAGCGGCGTCGGAGCCGGGGGTGCTGTGGGTGCTCCAGCACCCACGGTAATTTGTGACATGGATCCGAGCACCCCCAGAATTGATACAGAAATTAAAAATTTCCGATATAAAACTAAAGACGAGTACCCACAGTTTCGAAATACTTCCGACGCCCCTGTTGAATGGTGTCACTATCCCGGATGCAACTATGGTGACCGATTTGGGAATTCTCATTGACGAGCGGCTTAGGTTTTCTGAACATTGTTCAGCGGTGGTCAAAAAATTGAATAGAATGCTTGGTTTGATTTCCAAAAAGGTCTCTTCGCGTTCTTCTAAAGTCATTCTTCCGCTTTTTCGAGGCTTAATTCGTCCTGGACTGGAGTATGCTGTAAGGTTTTGGAGACCATACCTACAGAGGGACATAGACTTGGTTGAAGGGGTGCAGAGAACAGCTACGCGTGTCCTTATTGGCACACGGGGATTGAGTTATGCAAACACCAAACATGGCTCCTGCTCTGTCCCTTGTGGGATATAAGCAGGCTACCTTGCGGCTGGGCCATGCTGGAAAAAGGGATTGAGTTATGAAGAGAGACTTCATTTTTTAAATATGTTTGCATTGGATGAGCGCAGGTGTCGAGGAGATATGATCGAAGTGTTCAAAATTTTCAACGGGATGGACCATGAACTTTTAGTACACCGCCAATCGACTGCTTTTACAAGGGGACACCAGTATCGATTGGTCAGGGACAATGCGAGGTTATGGTGTCGCAGGGAATTTTTCTCTAATAGGGTTGTTAATAAATGGAATAGCTTACCCCCGGAGGTAGTAAATTGTAACACAATTGACACGTTTAAAAAGAAATACGATAAACATGTTGGGGTAAATCGAGACACTCTGTCCATACTTAGAATAAGACAACCATAATATTCTTTATGGGCATTGTATCATGTGTATGTATTGTTTATAATTTTTGTGATTGTGTTTTTAATTGTGTTGCTGTATTTTTGAAATATATGACATCCATATTTTTTTTCGTTATGAGCATCTTTTTCTCAGCCACCTCGTTGGGCCTGTTGTAGCGTTGTATTTGTATAAATCGGTGGTACAATTCCACACACACAACATGCAATTGAAATTTTTTTTTTTACAATCACCAGGAGCGTGAGGAGGGTGCGCCATCTATACTGATAAGAACGCACTACAATATAACTATATATAATCCCTCGACCACGTTTTTTTTTCTAGGTCCGCAGAATATTGTTATATCGAGGTTTCACCGTACATTTAAACTAAATAAAAAAATATTTTACGCGATACAATAAAGCTATACCATGGGCCGGTTAAGAGAATAAATTAATTAGGCGATATATGGTGTTTTCCCATGGAAACTTGTGATCATCATAAGCTTAGGGGCACTCAAGTATAACGTAAGCAGATTTTCAACCATTTTTGACCCCCTTGTCAGCAAAAGTCAGCAAAACACTGACCCCCCCCCCCCCGTCAGCAGCTTAGAATATTTCATATCTTCAAAAAGGGGTGGTTGATAACATAAGCAACCTTCAAATCCCCCCCTCTCCCCTTGTCATCAAAAGTCAGCAAATCCGAAACCCCCCCTCCTTGATGTTGACGTAATACTTGAATGACCCCTTACTCAGAATTTTCTCGGGGGGGCGTTCAAATATTTTACTTTTTTCTTCTGAGGGGGGGCTTTTTACGTTTTTTCCTGCAAAATAACACTACAATCTCGCCCCGGGGGAATTAGCACCCCAAACCCCTTCCCCCTTTGCGTATGTCAATATTAATCATAGTCCATGGTCGGCAGGGCCGCAACTGGGGGGTGGGGACAAGCGAGTGTCTTACTCCCGGATGCCGGACGAGAAAGTGCGCAGAAATTCACCTTTCATAACCTTTTCTTGAACATTACAAGGTGGCGCCAAAATGTGTGCTTACCTGAGGTAAGTTACCTCGGCTGATCAAGCATTTAGTTGCAGCCCTGATGGTCGGTATTCAATGTCAAAGTCTATCGATTTAACGATAATACCTCTACTACGATCAGGACCGCAACTAGATGCTTGGTCACCCGGGGCGAGCGAGCATTTTGACGCCCCCTTGTAATGTTGAAGGAGAGGTTTCGGAATGAAATTTGCGCCCCCTCGGGTCCAGCGCCCGGGGCACGAGACCCACCTGCTCCCCACTAGTTGCGGCCCTGACTACGATATTTTTTCTTCATCCACAGAATATCGTTATATCGAGATTTCACTGTAGTTTTATTATGAATATACACAGTATCAAATTTATCCTGAGTTTCTCTCAGGTAAAATATCCACTGCGTTTCTATAGTGTCGTTGTTCATCAAGCAAGCAAGTATACTCATACAACACCGAATGTAAGCGGTGTAGTATGAGTACTATGTACTAAGTACTGTAGAGTCTTATACATAACGAACCACTTTGAAACGTGTTTTACACAAAACAAATTTTCTATCCAAACTTTTAATTTTCCTCTAATTTAGAACATCAAAGATAATTCCTCTAACATGAATAGAAAGCTTTTTTAATAAAACGAAGCGATTACGTTATGCCAAGTGTCCAAGAAGAGCAAATGAATTTATTGAGTTAAAGTGTAGATGAAAGTAATAATACTGAATAACTATTTTCATTGGCCTTGGCCGAAGTATCGGCCTGTAAAATGGAACTGAATTAATTCAAATATTTATGTTCAGTTCCATCTAATCAACTAAGCAACTCGACAATTCTGTTAGAGTGGAACCTCGTTTATACGACGCTCAAGAGGCCGAGTCAAAACGTCGTATAAATGTGTAAGTCGAATAACTGAGACTTTAAAAAAATGAATCCCCCCATCCCTCCACAGACATACAGAATGTTATAAAATTTAATGTGTTTGATTGCATATCCAATTCTGTTCTAAAAAAAATATCATTTCAATCATACTTGAAGGGAAAAAATTTAATCGCATTTTAGTTGCCGCTGTGGTGGTCGAATGGTTATAGTGCGGACTCGTGACGCGAGGATCCGGGTTCGAACCCCACAGTGGTGGTCGGCTGAAGTTGGTTTTCTGTGGTTCCCAACTTCAAGGCGCAAGTGCGAGCCGATCTCCCGTTAAAAAGACAGAGAGCAACAGTCCTACAACGGTAAATCATTCAATCATAACACTTCACTCATAGTTAGAAAAACTGGGGGCAGATGGCAGCACTACGCATAACAAGCATTACACAAAAAAAACTTTACGTCAGGTTGCACTACACGTACACGCACATTCCCGCATGTACCGATTCGTTGGGGGGTTCCGCGGGGGGGGGGTGCATGTGTGGTGTAGCAGTAGTAGGTAGGGCCTCCAAAAAAATGGCTCGGGGATCCATGATGTTCTTAAGTCAGCCACCTCGTTGGGCAATTTGCCTGTTGTGGCATTGTATTTGTATTCAAATCACTTAAAGAAATGAAATTTAGCAGAACATGACATTGGGTACAAAACTGCAACAAAATCTCGACTTGGGAAAATTTCCCATCTCAGACTCTCATTTTTTCGGCAGTAGATGATTTTCAACTAACAGCTCTGTGTTTTATAATCGTTTTCAAAGTTGACTCAGAGATATTCAACTATTTCGCAAGATCAACTTTCGTCATTAATTTAAAATTCTTGTCAAATTCTTCCAAAACTTCCAGGTGGTTTTTTTTTCAGAGAGAGCGTTTTTCGTTTTTTTCGACATTACGAATAGTGGATTTGACACAGTCAACAAGCAACAAGCCTTCTTTTTACATGTTAACTGGTGGGGATTTTGCCCCACTAGCCAGCGTCGTCTAAGAGTATCATGGGGCCCCCGGGCCAAGCGATTTTTCTGAGGCTCTTATCAGGCAAATTCTCGGAAATTTCAACCAGTCCTTATTTTTGTGTGAGGCCCCTTTTCTCTTTTTTTTCTTTTCAATGCTCATTAAAGTAAAAAACGATTTAGTTATATAACTATGGGAGTAGAGAGAATCCAAAGATAACCAGTAGGTGGTCATCAGGATGCGGGGGATGTAAACATTCTATTTTAGAGCAATATAGATAAATAAGCATCAATCAGCGTAGTACAAAGCCATTCAAATTCGACATCGGATGTTCTCAGGATCCAAAAAGAGGGGGGAATGAAAAAGAAATACAGTGGAGAGAGAGAACCCCATTTATACGACTTTCAATAGGCGAAGTCGAAACGTCGCGACGTTTATGCGGCATTTTTTCCCGTTTGCGTCGCATAAACGGGAAAAACGCACAACTAAAACTTAGTTTTAAATTAGTCAACTTCCTCAAAATTCGGATGATGCTTAAAAATAATCTGAATATAAATACTTAGGAAAAAATCATGAAATTAAATTTCTCAAAACGTCATAATGAAGATAGCTTTGCCTTTACCTCAATCTTGAGGATTCTTACGATATTTTTTTCAGAAATAAAAAAAATTAAAAATTGAGAAAACAAATTTCTAAGATTTTCTGCAAGTAAAACCTTTTATTTACAGATTTATTTTTATTAGGCTATTTTTACAATCGTCTCCAAAAGTAACTCTGAATATTCATAGGTGAACTATTGGAACTATAGAAATATTGGGACGGCTCAGAATTATTGAGGAGCTCAAACGTCGTTTTTCCATAGGTTAGTATAGAGATGGCGGCAAATGTTGGGGGAGGGGGGCATAGGCCGGATACATGTTTACACATCTATGGGAATATTTTTAATTACATTACGAGTTTCTAGTTTTTCATAGATCCAGAATTGTTGTCGAAATTTTCATTTTACGTTCCAGAGAAGAGGGGGCCATTTTCACTTTTTTCCAAAATTAAGAACAATCTGTATAGTGACCGTTGACAATCAGACTGAAAATTAGGGCTTTTGTGGCGATACTATTCACAGGAGATCAATTTCATTGACGTGTTTCTGCTACCTGCAAAAAAGAATTAAAATTTGATTGGCAGAAATGATCATTTTATCTAATTTCGGGGTTCGAGTCGAAATGAAAATGTCGTGTAATTGAGGTTTGCGTCGAATAAATAAAATATTTTAACATTAAAATGTATATATCCCATTGAAATGTATACGAATGAGTCCTATATACCCGGAACAATTTCCGACTTTCAGCCCGCTCAATGTTTTCTTCATGTCGGCGCCTCTGATACTGCCCACTATAGAAAACACAGGTACCGACGACGTTCATAACAACCCAATTTTCAACATGCAAACCGCTACGATATACACTAGTTGTATTTAATTTTTACGTCACCATATTCAAAGCAAATTCACGCCCATAAAATCCGTTAATATACCAAGGCGTTACATCAAGGTGTCTTAAGCCCCTTCCGATATAAAGGTTAGTGTACTCGTCATCCATCTTTGAGCAAAAAACAGGTTTGCTCCTCTGAGTGATATCTCGGAAATCATTAAAAGGAAGCTGGATAGGGAACAGCATACCGATAATACTGACACCACACTTTTGCTCGAAAATGGCAGATGAATCAAACTGGTATTTCGAGGATTATTTTTTCGATTTATTTATTATTATTTTCGAGGATTTATTTATATTGAAAAGCGTATGTTTCAAACCTTGCAAGGGTGTTTCTATTATTATTTATCCTCAATTATTTTAAATGTATCGTAACCAAATTAATCTATGGAATTAAATAATTTAATGCTTCCTTTAACTGCCCGACTAGACACTGACTAAATGATTCTAACAATTTACAGGTGTGTCCTAAAAAATATGTCGGAATAAAGAGTGACTGCTTTTAATCTTTTTTTGACCCATGCTGACGGGTATCTAGCCTCGGGAATACAGAGATTCGACAAATAATGGGAATTGGTTTTTTTTTTTTGGACATCAGTATCGCATAACGATAGTATTTATATAAATACGTAAACGCAGAAAAAAATTAAAGTTGAATTCATAAAATTTGTCATTTTGGCCCGATATTCATATTTTTTACGAACCGATAGAGTCAGGGGCGTAAGCAGGATTTATTTTTGAATGGGCCCACAGGATTTCGGGAGGGGCTACAAGTAAAATCTTTCAAATAATTTGGGTTTCTAATCTTCAAAAAAGCGTGGTATTAAATTAACAAAAATTGGTTAAGGTAGAATAAAAGGATTTTCATTCGATATTTCTTTTTTTCGAGAATTTTAAGAATATTTTGATTTTTGATTGTCTCTGGTGGGGGTTGAATGGTACCCTCCTATGCCCCCCCCCCCCGTATACGCTTCTGACTAGAGTTGATTCCTCTTTCATTACCCTTTTTCCCCAAGTGGCCCACTAGTGAAAATTTCTTATAAAATGGCCTGGCAAGCAAAGCACCACACCGAAAGAAAAATCTACAGGAAATAATCGAAAGAACTTACTGTGCAGGTATACCGTATCTGTCTCTTATTGGTAGACCCGTACCCTCCAAATGCTAAGAATGAACTTTTTTACCCTCTGGGGATAACGCATGAAAACATTGGGAGAAAAAAAAATCTGAAAGGACATATTTTGCATTGTCAGGAAGACCAATGGCTCTACATTGGGTTCGGGTTTCTGCCACAAAGTGATTTTTAAGCCAATCAGTGAATATTTAACGCGAAATCCAAGCTTTTTTTGTTCGATTGTGGGGGAATACTTTGATGCCCTTGAATAGTCTGGGATTGACACTTGTAGCTTCCTGCTGCATTCGCACAAGCCAATATAGGCTTTCCTTGCAATCTTTGAAACCTGTTTGCGCTCGTTCGTTTTCTCCTGCTAAATTTTTCCTCGGAAAATATTTCCAAAACAAAGATGTCTCATCTACATTGTATACTTGAAGGTTTCGGCCGGATAACGGTCTATGTGGTTTTTTTTTAAACTTTAGAGGAGACACATAAAAGTCATCGCTGAATTAAGGAAACACCATTATTGCCTGGATTACCGCTGTGTAAAGTGGCATAGCAACTAAATCTTTTGGTCTCTGCAGGAACGGGGAACGTTAACGGAAGCTACACAGAAAGTTATTCAGTCAAAAACCCAATTTCACAAAAAACGCATTATAGACCGTTATATATTCGGCTGAACCCCCTTCATTTTTCAGCAAAAAAGTTTTCTTCAGAAATCAGTTCATGGAAGTCCTTTACAAACCGTTCATCTGCAGATGCTCGCTCATCACACACACGTATAAAAGGGTGAAATTTGCGCCTCCTCTGGCCCGGCGTTAGGGGAACCAGATCCACCTGCACCCCCCCCCCCCGTAGTTGCGGCCCTGAGTTGTAGAGGCTAATTTTCACTTCGACATTGTCGGAATCATTCTATCATAACCTTATCCAAGTATTCGTTTTTTTAACGGAGTGCTTGTTTTCCTTTTCTTTATATCTTTCGGTGAGTCGCTGTCCGAAAAAAACTGAAATAGGCCTATATATGATTTTGTTTCTGAAGATCATAAACAATAGAATTTCCGATTCCATATTCTTCACGCAACATTCGTACTGGTGTTCCGTTCCACATTCTAGCTTTTTCAAAAGTTCGACATTCTCACTCATATTCAGAGTGTTGTGTTTCTGTTTGCAGCTTGTACCTGAGACATCCCTTGATGTCTTAGGCCATTACTTCGTAGAGATACATGTATCTAAGAGGTAATGCTTCGGCATGTTCAGGAATTCACTTATATAATTATAGAAAATAATACAGCACTGGACAAGTTCTGGATAGCAGCACTATAACAAGCATTACACACAAACAAACTTCTCGTTAGGTACACAACACATACACGCACATTTTCATTAATGGTCCGGGTCTTCTTGCTGCATTAATTTACACCTGCTTATATCTCTTCATCGAGATAGAGCGGCGAGCCATGATCTGGATAGGAGGAGGACAAGTTCTAAAATCCCAATGTTAATTAACTATACAGCAGTAGAAATGAAATGAAAAAGAAGTGCTTTTATATCAAAGCTGATTTTCTGACCAATCACGTTGAGACACGTGGGTGCTACCATTTGTTTTTATTTTCCTAGGAGCGAGGGAACACCCCACTGGACACAACACATCGGGTCGGAGGGAGGGAAAGAAAGAAAATGTGGTCGATGTAATAGAGGAAAAACTGAAACAGAATTAGAGTGAACAAAACACATCAGTTTCTATGGTTGAAAGGAAAAAGTTTCGGCCGAAGTGTCTTTGTTATGGATCCGTCCGAATCATAGGTATCCTGGATGACATCAGTGAATTTGCGTTATGTCCAGGTTTTTAATCAGGATTTGTCCCGGTTTCTCAGTCGGATGATCTGGTTACTCTACGCTAGGTGGAAAAATGAATGTCAGTAGACTGAATCTAGTAAGGCCTGAAAGATAACGGCTCTGCGCACGCGCAATCTTCTCTTTTGCTATTCTATTCGGGTATCATCAATTGGAGCTGTCTGCTCTCGAGCATCTTTTCTCCGCTTCAGATCGGGATCTGATCAGATCTCTTCGCACTCTCTTCCCTCCGTGCACACATTCAGCTCATTCTTCTTATTTTTCTTGAGCAAACTCAACACAATCAACCATGGATCCCGAAGCATTTCTACAAATTGCTAATCAAGCAGCGAAACTGAATATGTACCCTTGGTTCGAAGCCGCACATTGCATAATTATGTGCTGTTATGTAAAAGACGATTTATCCACAGGTAAATGTGCAACTTTTTAATTTCAAATATTTGTTGTGCTCAATAAATTTCCAATGGTTTATATAAACTGAATTGTTTCTAGATCTTATGATTTTATAATTTTTTGTTGCAGCTCATGTAATACTTTCTTTATTGCTAAAATAATGTTTTAATGACAAAATTTATGATTTCATTTTCATGTGTGAGTAGTTTCATATCAAAATGCATAATAAATGCTTGCAACAAGTACTGCTGTGAATGCTACATTCCTGTAGTTTCCCCGTCAGTGTTGCTGCTAAGAATAGTATAGGGGAAGAGCAGCTAATCACAGAGAGTAAGTACTACCGCGGGCTTCTATTTTAAGAAACAGATAGTCATAGCTTGTCTCTGGTTTCTCGTGCAGTTATAGAGAAGCTATACTCAGTTTTTATAGCTAAAGAAACCCAAATGAGCTTCTTACATTTTCTAGAAAATAGTAAAACTTAAAATATGTAATTAATGTTGTTTCCCTTTACTTAAAAATTCATTCATTCATATAATTTAGATGTTTTAATTTTTAACTGATGTTGCATTTATGTAAAACTTTGTTAAAATATATTGTTTCATTCAAAAAATTGTATGAAACAAACATTTTTGGGAATTAAAAGGTCTAATGAGAGAGTGTATCATATTGTTCTTCAATTTTTTTTATAGAGAAATTCGATTTTTTTTTTACTTTTCAAAAGTGAA
This sequence comes from Pholcus phalangioides, assembly GCF_987345545.1. Lineage (NCBI taxonomy): Eukaryota > Metazoa > Arthropoda > Arachnida > Araneae > Pholcidae > Pholcus > Pholcus phalangioides. Next base: position 28,877,426 of record NW_028301600.1, read on the forward strand.
ATATTCAGAATTTTACACTGATTTTTGATGTGGAGTTCTTTTTCATGAACAGAAATAAATTTCTAAAAACAGAAAAACCTTTTTTTTCAAAATTTTTCATGTGGTACACAAGGTTTCTTGAAATCATAATTACTAATTATCTTAATTAAATTAAGTTAATTAATTGTATTGATTAAAAAGTTGATTATTTATATTAATAAGTTAATTAATTGGAATGTTACATTGATACTTCTTATGCAGGCAAATCTCTCATCCATGGGCAGATATACAAGGGATGTTTTATATATACACATAATATTACTGCCAAAGCCCCCAAAATTCGACCAGTTCAAGAAATGGCTGATTTCTTTGCAAATTGACTTGGCTAATGTCTGAATTTCAGGCTTTGATCAGCCAGTTCACAAAGTGGCTAAAGGTCCATTTGAAAATTTAACAGGAACACTACGTGTCCATATCTCGGCTAGACAAATCTCAGACACCAGGTCGCCATGGTGATTAGGAAATCAGTATTGGCGCAGAAAATTTTCTAAATGTGGTTGCTAAATTAGAGTAAATTTCAAAATTAGAGTCTAAGGGTGACACAAAATTTCTGATTTCATCACGTTACATCTTTTAACATGGGAAAAGTAAAAGAAAACATTATTTCGGACTGTTTTTCTTGAGCAAAACACCAGGCTTGGCTCCTAAGAAATCGGGCTAGCGCCAAAATATTTTTTGATTTGTCAAGCCCTGGTCCATATATATTATTATACAAATAGTTCTCTTTCTCTTTTTCCTCTTCTCTTTTTTTTCCTCGTCACATGGAGCTAATCCAATACAGCTGCTATATAGAGCCATGTATCACATGTTGGCAAAAAAAATGTATTTTGCGCCTACCAGACCATCTTATATCAGCACATTGAACTCTGGCCAGGAATCTCCAGCCACTTTGCGAATTGGCTTGCCAAAGTCTGAGTCATTCCTGAAAATCAGACTTTAGTCTAAACCATGGTTTCCCAATATTTTTGTCCTATCGCCTCCTTCTTCAGGAATTTTTTTTTCCCATTGCCCCCAATGCAATCTAACCCACAGGATCCTATGTTATACCCGCAGCTTCTACCGCCCTCCTGGAACTTCCCATCGCCCAAAGGGGGCGTTAACGCCCACGTTGAGAAACACTGGTCTAAACTCTAAGCCAGTTCAGACTTTGGCAGTAATGTTGTGTTCACTCAGACCTTAAGGTCTATCTCCGCCTATGCTATCATCTCTCGTTCTTCCTTTTTGCTTTCTTTTATCAGTACACTGTGTATACTGTACATAGGCACCGGAACCTAGGGGCTGAGTCCATTTAAGCCCCCCACCCCATTGTATAAAGGGGCAGAGCCCCCAGTAATTTCTGAGAAAACAATGCAATGCACCATTCTCCTTCTGTGTACATGCTTTAGTCCTGTATATATGGGACTATCAGCAATTTTCAACCCCTCCAATGTTTTCTTCACTTCAGCGCCTCTGATACTTTATATACATTGAAGGAATGCAGGTGGTGGGGGATATGAGCAAAGTTTTTAAAATTTTCAATGTGATGGACCATGAGTAGTAAATACACTATCAATCAACTGCTTCGACAAGGGGACAGCAGTATCATTTAGTAAGAGACAATTCCAGATTGTGGTGTCGCAAGGAGTTTTCACTAATAGGGTTGTTAATAAATGGAATAGCTTACCACCGGGGATCCTGAATTCTAACACAATTAATTAGTTTAAAAAGAAGTATGATAGACATAGTGGGATAAACCGAGAAGCTATCCATACTTGGATAAGACAACCATAAGCTTTTCTATGGACAGTGTATTATATATTATTAATTATTATTATTTATTTTTTGGTGGTATATGTTTTTTTATTGGGTATTTTGGTGATATTTGACGTCCATATGTTTTATGGGCGTACTTTTTCAGCCAACTCGTTGGGCAATTTGCCTGTTGTGGCATTTGTATTTGTATTTTTGTATATTTTTAAGGTAAGAGTAATATTTATATACAGGGTACAGCGATTTAAACCAGTTTGATTTAAATCATAAAATTTAAATTTTGTTTTTTCTTTATATAACTTTATTGATATTGAAGTAAAAGTATATCAGTAAATCTGTGAAAGAATAAAAATGTGTAAACTATTAAGCAACATCATGCAAGTCGGAAACAATCTTGTCGATAGAATTTGTTTTATTTAGTTGCTGAATAACCCTTTGGTTGTACATCCAGTGAATTGAGATACCTGCATCATATGTGTGATTGTGATACTGAGTTTCCACCACTCATTCACTGCAATGGGGGGCTCATGAATAAAAGCACTTTCTACAAGAAAAATATTAATCTGTGAAGTTAATTTGGGCTCAACAACCTTTCATGTTACATAAACACAGATTTTTGGTATTCATATTCTTTACTTAGGGGGGTCTTTCAAGTATTACATCAGCATCAAGGGGGGGGGGGGTTTCGGATTTGCTGACTTTTGATGACGGGGGGGGGGGGGGTTTGAAGGTTGCTTACGTCATCAACTACCATTTTTTTAAGATATGAAATATTCTAAGCTGCTGACGAAAATTTGCTGACGGGGGAAGGGGGTCAAAAATGGCTAAAAATCTGCTTACGTAATACTTGAATGGCCCCTTATAGTTCGTTTGTAGTTTACTCCTGAATGCTGAATTTAATTTGAGCGATTTGGAGAAAAAAGCAGTTAAGTGATATGAATATATGCATTCCTAATGATTAACAAGATTTGTTTTAATTAATGAGAAGTCACTTAATTTTAATCAAAAAAATCATGATTTTTTCATACCCAGAAGAAAAATATGCTCTATCTTTATCTATTATATTCTGTACATATTTTTTTTTTCAACTTGAGTTATTCAAAGGGGGAGGTAAAAAGATCTAATTCAAGCACTATTTCCTTCCTCCCGTTTTAAAAATTTAACAAAGGATTCCTCAAGCAGCTACTCTCTGCAGCTAAGGAACAAGTTTTAAATTCCAGTCAGACAAGGTTGGAGTGAGATCTGTTAATGATCTGCTTGTGATGTATTAATTGAAAAGAAAATCATGCTAAATTAAGGTACAATTTTTTTAAACTTCTCGAATATATTATCTAATTAACAGACATCATATATATAAAATTTCGCTTCAAAAATATGTTAATTAGTCTGAATTGGTAGCGCAACAGATCTTAAAAAAATATATTGAGCATTTCTCTATGTTTTCTTTTTTTTTCCCTATCATTATTTCAATGACTCTTTTAAAAACATTTATTATATAGTAGAAAACATTGTTCTTGATATTGAGTAATTTGGTACATAGTGTGTATATAATTAATATATATTATTAAAATTTGAGAGAGATTATTACTTTCTTACCAGATGCATTTTCACAGCAACTGCTTAAACTATGAAAAAATGAATAATATAAGTTTTTATTCTGTACAAGAATACTAACTAAAAAAAGTGATAAAAGCTGCAGGTTAACTGCTTATACGTCTAAATTTCTGACTAGAATTAATATTTTATTGTTAATAGGACCAGGACTTGACAAATTGAAAAGAAAAAATTAGACAGTGGACAAATTTCTTAGCCTGGCATATTTTAACGATCAAAATTATTTTTTTTCAAACTATTTCATTTTTTACTTTTCTTGTACAGTACAGCACAAAAGTTTAGGTACAACACTAATTTTGAGTTATAAGTTATTTAATGTGAATTGTGAGGCTTTATACATTTTGTGAAGGAATACTGCAACAAATGAATAACATATAACAAGAACAAAACGGAAATCTTAAGTATTTGCAGCATTATAGCAAAAACAATGAAAATGTATGCCACAAAAATTTAGACACAAATTTTAAATACTCTTTTTCAAAAATCACGTGAATAATTTTTGTAACTCTTATGTGATTACCATTTCTTTTTGCTTTTTATAACATCAAATACACAAATGTTCATCTAAAGTATATGGTTTTCTAGAGAGCAACTCTGGACAAACATCAAACCATATACTTTTTCAATTGCAGTTTTAAGTTCTGAAACTGAAGAATATTGTTTTCCATTGTCCAACACAACACATGCAAGGATACTCTATTGGCTTTCTATGGCTGTTGAAGTCTTTACAGAGGGCTGGCCACTCTAGAACTAAAACGTTTTCGGCTCTGAATCACTTTTTTGTTGACTTTGGGGTGTGGATGGAAGGAACGATTGCCTTGCTGAAAAAGTCCAGCTTAAAAATATTTCCTCCAAATGGTACTGAATGGCTTTCAAGTGTTTCTTGGTACATTTCTGAATTCTGACTGTCATCTAAGAATGGCAATGAGGTCTGCCTACTATCCCAAAGCAGAATGTTTCGCATTGTTCTGCAATGATCCCTCAGCTGACTGAAAATGTTCTGTGGTAAAAATTCCCATAATAGCATTTTTCTACACTTTTCTTAAAATTCTTCCAGATTGTTCTGCACAACGGCACTGATTGTACTGCAGCATACGCCACACATTTTGACATTTTCTGCTTTCGGCCTACTATAACCAAACGCTCCTCATACCATTACCGAACTTCCACCTTGCTGCCTATTGAATAAAGCTCTCAACCTGGTCCATACGATTTTTCAAGCCCTAAAATTAACTTATCTTCGCTTTTAAAATTCATATTTTTATAATATGAATAGTAATACAAAGTTGTTGTTTAACTTTATAAATAGAACTTATACTGATATAAATTAGTTACAAAAATATTTTTTTACATAAATCATGTATGAATATCTATTTCATTTTTCTTTGTTAAGGGGCACATTTATTTTCTCGAAAGCATCCTTTAGCATGTTATGTTTCATGCATGATATCAATATTTGGAGGTGGTATGCTTGGAAATTTCCTGTTAGGGGAGCCTATTTTAGCTGTTTTCAAGAATGTTAATTCATTGTACGTGGCAACTGCAGCTTGGTAAGCAGATCCCATTTTCTTATTTGATAAAATTCAGTTTTTAAAAAAAAGAATTGTGTGTCCCTGTGCATTAAAAGTGTTTAAATTATAAGTAGGTTTTTTTTTTGCTCAGGTACTTGGTCTTCTACATGCCATTTGATTTTGGATATAAAGTTTTTAGTTTTCTACCAGTCAAACTTGTCTTGGCTTGCATGAAAGAAGTAATCCGCTGTCGTAAAGTCTATGATGGCGTTTCACATTCTATAAAGGTGTGTATTTATGTAGATGATGATGTGTTTTAGTTATGCGAGAGTGAAGATTGACTGAACCTGATATACATTTATTTAATTACTAAGACAATTAACAATACAAAACATAATTACAATTGAATCTGAACTGAAACATGTTGTCAGTGCGACGACCAGGAGCTCAATCCTCTTGGTTTTTGGCACAATAGCCAGTACAGAGAGATTTGGTTCGTGCTGCCATCTGGAGTACATAATGCTAATAAAATATACATAATGCTAATAAGATGTACATAATCCTAATCAAGCTATTTCTTGCCACAGGTGTATCCTGACAGTTATTTCATTACGGTGATCATCGGTACCGTTAAAGGTAAATTTTTCAGTAATCATGTTATTTCTTTTGATATTGTATCTTCAAATGAAAAAAGTGTATGTATTAACTTTATGACTTTTAATCTCTAAACAATCATGTTATGTCAGGGGTTTTAAGTGCATAACTCATGACCACATTTGGCCCTCAGAGCTTTTTGTTGCGGCCCGCCGATCATTTTATGAAAATAATCGAAAACATTGAAAAAAGAATAATTCTAGAATTAATGAGAGAAATAATTTCAGAATTTATAAAGGAATGATTTCAGAATTTATAAAGGAATGATTTCAGAATTTATAAAGGAATGATTTCAGAATTTATAAAGGAATGATTTCAGAATTTATAAAGGAATGATTCTAGAATAAATGGAAGAAATTATTCCTAAACAAATTGATGAAAACTAAGAATTAATGAAAGAAATAATTTTTGAAACAAATTATTTCAGATTTAGTTAAAAAATAACTTATAAATTAATGTGAGAAATAATTTTGAGATTTCTGATAGAAATTTAAATTATTTACCAATTTCATGCTTTTTAATCCTGCTTAAATGTTTGCTTATTATGCTTTTTATTAATGCAAAGTTTGGTTGATGCAAGCAAAATCTTTTAAACTTTGTGTGAATGAGTGTTCTTTGTAAAATTTAATCTGACAAAAGAGCAATTTGTAACCAGTGAAATTTTAAAAAAAAATTGAATTTTCTTGGTTAATGTATAACAGTAGCAGTGGTTTATAAAACTTCATCTGTGGACACCCAAAAAGATGCTAATCTGTCCCCAAGCTAAATTTAAAAAACTATAACAAGCAAAAAACATGAATATTGATGAATAGTTATGTAGCATGAGAGAAAGTTTGTTGAGCATCAAATGACTTCGTACTATGATGAAATAGTTTCAGCTTGTTTAGCCATTGTGAAGGGTTGGTAAAACTTAAAAAGTATTACTGCTCATTCACATTTGCCAAACAGCCCAAAACCCTCCCATTATAGTACATTCGATAGCAGCAAAAGCCTAATATTGTCGACTTTGGTGACCCAGAGAGTTCTTATAATACATTTAGTGATAAACTACACAACATTCATAATGACTGCTTTCCGCTGATACAGTATAAGGTGCATAATAGATGGAAAAAACCATGGATGAATTGACACGTATACAATGCTATTGCAAGTAAAAACAAACTTTTCCGTTCTATCATTAGAACATATATTTAAAAAAGGGATTTAAAAAATTTCTGTAGATATAGAAACAAACTAAATATTGAAATAAAGTGTGCTAAATGTAATTTTCTTTCTTTCAGCTTTTGAGCATAGTGATAATACAAAAGTTTGGACTAGTGTTGAAATTTTAGCACAGGGGAACTCTCACACGCAGCACCTATTACCGCTATTTCAATTATTCAATCCAACAATAAAACAATATTACTAATGATCATAGAGATGTAGCTTAGGGCTTTAACTGTTTCTTCACTGACATTACTCTTTTTTTAAATTTTAATTCAGCCAAAAACTAAGAACATTTATCAAATTCTAGCAGTCATAGAAAATATTTCCTAATGCTCATTAATCAAGAATTTGAGCAAACATCTAGAGTGGTGAGATATGACATTTAACCCGGATCTGATGGCTTCATGCCGAAGACAATAAAATATGTGATAGATGTTCTTTCAACCATTTTGATTGAAATTTTTAATTGCTGAATCACAAATTCTGTTTTTCCCAAAGTCCTCAAAATTGCCAAAGTTACTCTCATTATTTAAAAAAAGGGATTCTTCAGTTATAAATAACTATGAACTAGTGTGCAGTCTTTAAAATTAATTAATTTTTTGCAATTATTATTATTCAGGTAATGGAACAGCATTTTTAAAGGTTTTGGAGAGGTTACTGAGAGGCGTTTGGACACCATCTGCTATCGAGTTGATGCAAATGAGTTTGTAAGTTTACTTTGTCACAAATCTTGTTGTATAAGGTGTCCAAAAAAAACTGCTAGTAAATTTTCGAAAAAGTTACAAATTCCAATATTTATATTATTCTAACCTACAATAAATGTTTGAAGTACTCTCCCCCAAACTTTTAGGATGTAATGATGGTTTCTCACATATTCAAGTCAGAAAACAAACTTCAATAATGCAGTAATAACACTGCTTCAGGAAAAACACCATGTTGACGTAAAATCTCACATGCATTTTTTGACTCTACTACCGAACTCAGTTCACTATGCCAATTAAGCCAATTACATTACTCGGTTCAGTGTTGTACATAGCAGAGGTTTTCCTCCTTGCTTAAATTTTCTTACGCTTGTCTTTCTTTTCTAGAATGTGGATTATTTAAATTTCTACTATCAGTTTTGTTGGGACACCCAGTACTAGTAACATATCTATGTTACGGCCCGGCAGGGAAGCCATTTTTAGTTTCAATCTAGTTATTTTTGTTAAATATTTACCTTTTTGCTTCCTTTCAGATCGGTCTTGATGATCGCAGCTGGTTTTCACGCTGTTGCCAGATTTGTAATAAGGTTGTTTAACTGTGTATGTGTTATGTAAATGCAGGTGTTATTTCTTGAATCTGATTGGATCCGGTAACCCTGCGTGATCAGAGAAGTTTCCCTCAAATACTGGTTGGATTTTATCCTCTCGCGCTCATTTCTTTGTTTTTGCAGTATGAATTAAATCACAATAAAGGTACCCTGTGCATCTATGCATTTATCATGAGGATATCCTGAAGGATGAACAACGATGCTGTTTCCAATGTTTGATTGCTGTCTCGCCGGTTCTGCGGAGATGGTCGTGTCTGTACCACATTTCTTTACCATTTTGCCAATCTCTTGGGGAATGAAGATTATCGTAGATGTGATGACCACTTGGCTCCATACTTACAGTAATCTGGTTCGTGCAATGTAGACCTGTGTGAATTTTAGGTGTCTCTGGAAAAGTGTCGAGAATGGCAAGGACTGTGTGCTTCAACATGGACGTAACAGACTTTCTTGTCATGTGGATATTTTTCTGATCATCGCATTGGTGAGGCTATAACATGACGACCTGGGATCCTTCACAAACACCCATTGTAACATATCGCCCCTAGGGCTTTATGTCCCAATAACCCTTTCCTGTTTACCTTACATTAGCATTAATACAGAGTGGACCCCCGGGGAAGGATTTTCATAAATCACTGGATTTTCGTTAATATAATGTTTGTTTATGTTTATTTTTCAATATTTATACTGTAATGATATACACGTACATTCTATGAAATGTGATTAATGCTTCTATATACCTTGTCTCATGAGCGGAGGTACCCGCAGACTTCCGTTTTGTCATCACGATTCCACGATCTGAAATTGCCATTGCCTTGTCAACAAAGGGAGAAGCCTGATCAACTTCCTCCATCTTGTTGACCCTGTTGCCACCCATAGAAAAATAATACTCTTTCGATAATTACAAATCGTCCTACAATGCAAATACATCGAGTGGCGTCATAGTTTCCTCCGTGTGCCGAAGGACAACAGTATGCCGATTGGTCCATCGCAAAACCTGCTCTCCGCCACTATATATACTCCTGGCTGATGCTTCAGGGGTGCATTCTCTCATTCGTTCTACAGTTCATCTCGCTTCATCAACTAAGCAGTTCTTAGTGTAGAGCAGGACGCTCTCACCCTAACCCTAATAATGGTCTACTAATATTTCAAGTGTTCTGTTTCGAGCTACTTCGTCTGGTCCGAATAGTTAATGGTACGTCCTGCAGTGATGTGGTTGCAACTTCATTCAATGAGCTACGATGTTCGACCTCTTCATGTGATGAGATGTCACTAGTGTCTGTGTTGTCTTCTATCAAATTAGTCGAGTGTTTTGTGTGCCGTGTCATTGATGTGCCGACAGGTGAATCACGATCTTGCGTCGTTATCATCTAGTTCCTCAGAGAGCTCTCCAGAATTCTCTTAGCCTGAGGGACCCTTGCTGACATGGTTGGGTGAGACCTTATGTTATAGTTTGGCAGTTGTGTTCAACTATATTTATTTGATCGATTTAACGAGAGTAACATAATATAACATAATTGTGAAGTAATAAACGATTTAAATTAGAGAATTGCCTGTATTTTCTTTGTTTGCCAACGACTTACTCTGTGGATGAAAGAATCACGGGATGTAGCCGTTAAGAGATGCTACACCATGTGATGGATCCTGAAGCTTGTCATGTTGCCTTCCTCTCCCGATCTTAGGGTCCTGCAGATCGCTGGTGGGAATCCTGCAGAGTCGTCGTCTAACTCCAATAATGTGCAATGTTTTTACCTTCATGCCGTCTGTGGGCCGCGGACCATTTCACGGTCAATAATTTCATGAGTCCTTACAATCCAAAATAGGCCTATTGTTGTGGACCCTGGCCAGGTCTCCAATGTTTACATTCTATGTATTGCCAATTTCTATATGTTAGTTTTGGTAATAGTGTTTTATTTTGTATAAATATGCAAATGAGATGTTTGTGGAAAGAATTATGATAATTTAAGTGCCATTCCATTCTCAATTTTGATTCCTTCTTGCCTAGCCGATGAGATGAAGGTTTTCTCCATATAAACCAGCAGTGTACTAGATTGCTATGCTTTCACTTTGTTTTCGCTTACGCATTCATGCGCTCTTATATTTGAGCTCTGAAACCAACTATGTAGACGTTCGTCGCTGAGTCGTCTGACCTCGTTCTGTGAGAACGGCTCCTCTTCCTTCATGGTCATAAGTTGACAAGAGGGTTTACTACTGTGATGCTGCTTGAGTAATTTTGCCTCTCCTCTCTTTGTCCGTTCCGGTGGCCTGCAAGTGAAGTCAAGAGGGGACGCCCTCTTGCCGGAGATGGAATGTTGCTGACAGACTTCAGGACATGATTGCGTCCATCCTGGACTCGTTTGAGTCGTGTACTGCAGAGTTAGTGCCATCGAGATGAAGACCTGGATTGATCTTTGGTAGTCAGAATTGAGAGAACGAATGGACAGATTTGGTGAGGTTGTTTCCTAATATTTGTGATATATTAACCTTTTTTTGTTAACCTTTAGAAGATTTGTTGCACAATATGTTAGAAATATTTTAATTTAATGTTAATAAATAATATTAGTGGAAATAATTGTGTCATTCATTGTCATTCGCAATTAATTTCTATGTTACATTAAAACGAACCGGGAATGCAACATTGTAATGTTCCAAGGCCAATTTCAATAATGACTGATATTTTGACTTGAATCTTATTAACGTGAACATTTAAAATTTTTGCTCATGATTATCATTCCCGGAAATTATTGATCAATTGTTGCTGTAATTAAAATAAATTTAACAAGATAAATATTCATATAGAAAATTTACTGCCATTCCTTATTGTCATCTGCCAAAAATTTATTTGGGATAACAAAAACATACTGTATGTAAACATACATATATGCAAATCTTTTGCATACTATGCATCTATATTTTTCTTTGTAGCGAATTTTGTTTTTAATGTGCTACTGTAAGTATCAAATATTCATTTTCAAACAAGTTTCTTAAATCACACTTTTTTTCACAAATTCTATCATTGGTTATTAGAGATGTCAGACATACAGATATCCAAGATAAAACGTAGGCCTATGTATAGAGTTACCAGATTCAAAAACTGAGAAAGGAGGGCACTTGTGTGCACCTTGTTGCACCCTTGTTAACGTCACTTTTTCCAATTTCCACAACAGATAGCATCACTATAATAACAAAAAAAAACCCTGCCACCACAATAACCTTTCCCAAATAAAACACAACTGCTAAAAAAAGCAAAAAACATATATAAATAAAAAAAGAACAACTATATGTCTCCCTTCGCTTATAATGAATTGCTCAGTATGGTCAGTTTTGCTACTTTGGCTGGAGCAAGGCGGCAAGAGGTTTTCTTCCTCTGCTCTACTCCTACAGCAAAAATTGCTTCGGGCAAAAAAGTAATGCTTTTCAGGAGCATTACTTTTTTGCCAGAAACAATTTTTGGTGTAGGAGTAGCACATCGTATGTCGTTTGCATCCTATTTTCTTATTTCTGTATATGCTGATATGGTGAAAATATATATATTTTCATCACTTCTCAAATATATTGAAATGTGATCATGGAGCAAAGAAACCGTGGTTGTCACATGTTAGAAAATCACTGATATAATGCAACTAGCTTGCTGTGCTACTTGTTGAGATATACTACCGTTGTTTTACTCCCAATATTTTCTTCTATTACTTTGGTTTGTGAACGCAATTTGTGCCATAAATGTGCTCATAATCCAAAACACTTGTACAGTAGAGCATCGATTATTCGAAACAATTGGGGGACTGGGGGTATTCGGATAACTAATTTTTCGGTTAACCGATCATTCAGGGAAGAAAATTGTACCAGTGCCATAGGAGCAATATGAAACAAAGAAACAGTGATAGTAAACAATATTAAACACAAAACTGTATATATTTTGTATCACATGTCTTACAAATAACACAGAGAACTGACTAGCCTAGTTTGATGAGTTCGAAATGGCCATTAAATCAGGCTTACAGTTTAGGAAAAGAAGTCCAAAATTTTCTTTTGCTTCAGAGATGAGACCCGTTTTTTGCTGCTAAATCTTACAAATGTTTTAAAGATAGCAATTGGATTTTTTGGCATCATCCTTCTTTTCATCACATTCTTTGATATTGTTGCATTTCCAAATCCATATTCCCAAGCTAAGCTTGATCCACTAGCCCCATTCTTCAACTGGCCTATTATTTTAAGTTTATTGGAAACACTGAGAAAAACACGTTTACGTTTAGTTACCATTATGAACGGCACAATAACTACAGCACAATCTGTCACAAGCAAAGGCTCACATGCCACTGACACAGGAATATTAGCCCATGCTAACAAAAATGGCAGCTCTTAATTCCCTCACATTAGGTGGTGTTTCAGAGCTTTTAACAGACCTTTCAACCTCATCCCACAAATGCTCAGTTGGGTTGAGATCAGGTGACTGAGGGGCCCATTGAAGCAATTGAAACTCTGAATCATGTTCCTTAAACCAATCTGAGATAATTTCAGCCTGTAGGAGTGTGCATTGTCCTGCTGGAAATATATAGCCATCGTCATCAGGAAACATTATGGCCATAAATGGATGCACATGGTCAGCAACGATGTAGAGGTAGCCGCTGGCATTGGTGAATGTTTCCAATGGAAATAAGAGACCAAGAGTATACCATCAAAATGCTCCCCCAGACCGTAATTCTCCCGCCACCTGCCGAACACTTGTCAGGTGGCATGCCCGATCCATGGATGCTTGTGCCACACACAGATCCTGCCATAACATCATAGTGAAGAATTCTTGACTTGTCAGACCAGACAACCTTCTTCCATTCATCAAGTGTCCAATTTCGGTGTTCTCTAGCCCACAAAAGCTGTTTTCTTTGGGTTTGCAGCGAAATCAAAGAGACTCTTGTTGGTCACCGGCTATTAAAACCAATTCGTTTTAAGATCCGTCTTGTAGAGTGTACGGATATCTTTGTGATGATCCTGAGTTATTGTGCTGCAATTTGTTGCGTTATAGCTCTTCTGTTGCTGCACACAATTCGTGTCAGGCCAAACACATAGTGAGGCGACCACGAGGTACTGGAGTGCATAATAGAGACTAGAGACGAAAAAAATTGTATTGTTTTGTTCTACACCATGTAATGGTACGAACCCACTGCGGGTGGAGAGGGGTCACCCCATTTTAAATAAGTGCTAATTAATTAATATTAATATTTTAATAATACACCTGAAATATCAAGTCTCGTCTGGGGATGACAGGAAGTCATCGGATGTGGTCTGTGTTGTCATCAAGATTCGCCCGCCTCATCTCTGTTGTGATAAAATAACATGGTGTCACCGCTGCTTCCGCCATGTGATGGCTCCAGAATAATAGATATGCAAATGGGGGGAAAAGATCGGTGCTGATTGTAACATTACTATTTAGGCCCCGCCGGAAATGGTCCTTTCCTAGTCATTTTTATATATTTTTTGCCTTTTGCATTGATTCTAGGATCGATCGGCGAGATCATGTGCCGCCGATCGACCGTCATGTCTTTTGCGCTGCCAGATGCCGAATACCATAGTTCTACAATATTATTTTTAGTTCATGTGAATATGCAAATTTCTCAAATGTTACGTTGATTCTAGCGCCGCCGAATCTCAATACGGATTGGTTCCAGTAATGTGAGATGGGGAATTTTCCCTTATATGCCAGTATGTGCAGTGAACAGACACGTTGGTCCTTGGACGTTGACATTTCATTTCACCCCGCCTCGTTCCGGAAGCCATGAGTTGATCTAGCAGGGTGCCTCGGCCCGTTCGATCCGTTGATCGTCCTCTTCATCTTCTAGTCAAAAATCGCTCGCAGCCTGTGTTGAAGTCTATGAGATGTCGGCTCTCATCTGTGACGGGATGTTCGTCGTCTCTTCTGAAGCGTGATGCTGTTGCTATGGAGCTTCCCTTTCTCCAGGATATCTCGCGGATCAATCAGGAAGTGAACTGTTCCCGTTCTTGTGACAGTGACATCCCGAAGGGTGTAATTGACAGACCGATCGGGTGAAAACGTTTTGAATCTGTGATATATTAAAACTAAAACTCTGAAGGAAATTTACCGATGCATGTTGTGCAGGCTTAAAATGTTTGTTGTAAAATTTAAAGATTAACGCCGAAATAAAAGCCTTAAGTAAACAAAATAGTTGCAATATCATTATTGTCATCTGTCTGGCGAAATTATTTTGGGAAAGGTAAAATATTGGAATCCAAAAAGTAACGACAATACGTTACAAGGTGGCAGCGAGATCCACTCGGCACATTACATCTCATTTCGAATCTCCGTAACTTGCTTCATTGGTCATATGCTGACTCCACCTGGTAAGTCAACTCAAAAAATAAATATTAATGTGCAATATCAAATTGTGATAAATGTTTTTGTAATGTAGTTATACAAGAATAATGTGCAATGTTTTTATCTTCATGCCATCTGTGGGCCGCTGACCACTTCACGGTCAATAATTTCATGAGAATTTCAATGTGCAATAGGCTTATTGTTGTGGACCCTGCCCAGGTCTTCAATGTTTACCTTTTCTATGTTGCCAACTTCCATATGTCAAAAGTGAAAATAGTGTTTTATTCCATATGATATGTAAATGAGTTTTACTGTTTAGTATGTTAAGTTTTTACAGGCTATTGATTCTGCTGTCTGATTGGTTCTTGGAAAATAGAGGTTTTCCTTAAAAGCCACCACTGTGCAGAGAAAGACGCAGATCTAAACAAACATACAAAGTTCAGCACTTAGCAAGGCATCTCGCCTTGTGTAAAGTATGTCATTATGTTCTGGTGTATCTACAGTCTATAGCTAGGGTGAATGGTACGACCTAGGGGCTCTTGTTCCCAGCAGCCGTGGGATGACGAAAGATGGAGCATTAGCTTTCTCTTCGGGACGTTGACTCTTCACCGAAACCTGGTCTAGTGTGCCTCACGTGGAGAAGGGAGACCTTGACGGGGACAGCAGAGCAGAGCCGATGCGGTCGTAGCACCTCCATCACATGAGATGCTGAGCAGACATTATCTTGGGACTCGACAACTTGGAATACTGGCCGGTGACGTCCACGCAGTTAGAGAAGCTGATTCGTAGGTGCAATGAACCAGTGCCGTCTTAAGGCATGGGGCCCACCCGGGCACGGCCCGGGGGCCTCACAAAAATGAGATCTGGTTGAAATTTTGGAAAATTTGCTTGGTAGGGCCTCAGAAAAATCAATTGGCCCGGGGGCCCATGATACTCTTAAGATGGCCGTGCAATGAACTCCATCTAACAGATTGACAGATCGGTGAGACCAAATTCATTTTGATGTGCAATGTTTACTAAAGCTAAAACTCTAAAAAATTGTTTATGTTTAATCCTTTAACTGGTTAAAACTTTGAGAAGTGTAAAAAAACTTTAACGTTAATAAATAATATATATATATTAGTGGAAAAAAATATTGATTGTTTCATTGTTGTCATTCGCAAAAGCTAACCTTATGGTGGGGAAAGATAAAAATAGAATCCGAGATGTAATGACTACCGGTACGTTACAATAAAATGGGGACGTTCGTTACACCCGGTCAAATTAGCCCTCATGTGCAGAAAATGACTGTGGTGAAACAAAAATGATCAAACGATTCTCCATGTATTGAAGATCCGGACTGTCACATTGACGGAGCGAGACTTGTGGTGAAACCCAATCTTTGTCAAAATTTCTCAAATATATTCAATATATTTAAATAATGTTAAATTTGATAATAAAAGTTTGTTGTAATAAGTTCTAATTCTCAACTTTTTTTTTGCTCGTGATGCTTATTTATCTTTGATCCCAGTTGTGACAACTTAAACGTCACAACCACACATACTCGAGAAGCGAGACAAAAAGAAGAGAGAAGGGCCACCCGACGAGAGGTGCACAACTTGAACAACTGTTTTCACCTTGATCTGCTGATTGGTCTGTTTCAACCTTCCCCCCCCCCCCTCTTATGCTGAGGGATCATCATCATCATCATCACACCTCTTACATTTCGGAACCCATCTGGCCATTTTCTCTATCCTCTTCCTGTTTTTAGTATGTACGGACATCTCTTCCTCCACCTCTATGCATTTTTTTCTTCTTAGTTGCTATTCTTGGAACTCTTATCTCTTCGCTCCACTATGATGGCGGCGTCAGTCGCCTGGCACCTCTTTCGTTCACAAGCAATTTCCGTCCACTATTCTACTTTCCGCTTGAAGTGTTTTTGCGTAGCTGCCATTCTTTCAACACTGAAGATACTGTTGTACATTTGAGTGAAGGGTGTTCCTAATTTTTTGGCCATTGAGTGCATTTCTTCTCTTGTTAGCAAATATTTAAAATATTAGAAGATGTGAATGTGTGTGTGTGCTGTATCTTAAAATTTAATATTTCTTTGATGTGCATTATGATTCTATGTTATGTATGCAAATTTGTCAGATAAGATATTTAAAATACTATAGATTACATTTTTTTTTTACAGCCCAACAAAATCTTGCATCGCAGCTTCCATAATATTTGTGCTGGAAAAGAAAACTGATTTAATTTCAGCTCCTCATGCCCTAGTATATTTTGGTCTTCTTATATTTTTTGTGTACTTCAAACTGTCATCAATTTTGTTAGGGATTCATGATCCTTTTGTTCCTTTTGAAAATTTATTCTGTGCATTTTTCCTTGGTGGTGTATGGGATACACTAGCAAGATTGTTAACACCAGCCAGCAAAGGTGATCAATCATCTACCAAAGCTGATACAACGAAGAATGGAAAGACAGATTCTGCAAAGAAGAAGGAGTGATAATATAATTTGCTCTTGAAAGTAAGTAAGAATGAAAAAAGATTTATGATTTTTTTTTTTTTTTTTTTGCAAATCACAAACTCCCCAAAACCAAAATTCACTCTGGAATTTAATTACAATAGAAAATGTTTATTATTTCAACCATTAAATTCTCATGAAAATTATTTAACTTTGGCTTACACACTATAAATTATTTTCAACTGACGGGAATAGATTTTGACTTTCAAAAAACTAGCCATGATGCAGCTGTTTTATGTTAGCGCTATATGCACCTATATCATAGTTTCCTAAACTTTTTGTTCCATCACCCCCTTCTTTAAAAAGCTTTTGTTCTCATCACCCCTACTCAAGCCAACCCATAGGATCTTATACTAAACTTCTACTGCCCACCTGGACTATTTCGCCATCCCACGGGGGCAATATTGCCAACTTTGGGAGACACTGATCTATATCAACTAAAATGTGTTTGTTAGCTAAGGCAGAAAAACATCAAACAAATCTTCATTAGCCAAAAAATTTGTATATGTAATACTTTCTTTTTACTTGGGCTTACTTATTTACTCAATTGCTCATTCATTCATTTGTTCATTTCATTCCTGTCAAACTGTTATGGGTGAATTGTTTGTCTGTGAATTTTCCCAGTGAAAAAGAAACACGTTTGTCTTTCACCCCTACTGAAAGCTAAATGTAAATGTGTTTCATTTTACACTTTAACTGAGTGTAGACCGTTATTCTATAAAATAACAGATTTCATACTTTAATGGTAAGATGTACAGGATGATTCAAAACTCAATGTACAAACTTTTAGGGGAGGTAGAAAACACAAAAACCAAACAGAATCATATATTAATGTATGACTAGAAACCCCAACCTGATCAGCTGGAGGATAAGCAAACATGCAGAAATGACAAATCGATAATGGGTGGAGAAACTCTTTATTTAACTATACTTTGCACGAAGACAGTACGTATACATGTTAAATTTAACAACATGTGCTCAAAGCTCTTACCATCCTCGTTGCAAGAATCTCTGTTGCAGCTGCAAACGTCTGTGAAATGCAGGGTATTTTTTGAAAAAGTTTGACAATCAATGCATTGTCGTTGTGAAGCATGCATTACTGTTGATGGTAAGAACTTTGAGCATTTGTTGGGAAACTTAAAGTGTACACATACTGTCCTCATGTAAAGTATCACTAAATAGTTTTTCCACCCATTATTGGCTTGTCATTTCTGCATCTTCGTTTATTCTCCATCTGATCAGGTTGGAGTTTCCGATCATACATTCCTATGTGATTCTGTTTAGTTTTTGTGTTTTCTACCTCCCCTAAAAGTTTGTACGTTGAGTTTGAATCACCCTGTATATCGCTCCCCCCATGCTAGAAGCACAAATGTGCAATGTCCTTGGAAAAACAAGAAGAACATAAGAAATGACATTTGAATATTTACTCTACCCATGTTATCCTGTGAAAGTTATTTTCCTAAATGTTTTTAAAGCCCGTTTCAATACACACATTAGCGTTTCAGGCAAAACTTAAATAGCAAAATGATGTATCCAGCTGATACAAAAAAGTGAAAATTCACATCCATGCTTTTAGCATGAGGGGCACAATATATGCAATTAATTTTTATTGCAGATGGGGTGTAGTTACTAGATTTATTTTCATACAAAAAATTCTTTATTAAATTTTATTTTGTTGAATTTTAGAGAACAAGTTTGAAGTTATTTTTTATATATCTTTATTTCTTTTCACAAAAAATATATTTTTTTCCTTAAGATTTAAGGGTAGATTATATCGACAAGAAAGATTTATGGCAATTTAAGGTGCATTGGACATGATCCAGCATGAAGATTTACAGTTATTTAAGAGTGATTGCATCTACTGATTATGTGGACTAAACAAAGAATGTTCTACAGGTTGAAATTTTTTTTTTGTAAACTATGAAAGCATCTAAATATAATTTTCCAGAATGCTGATTCAAATGAATATTTTGAACTTGTGTATATAATTATTATACACTTTTTCTTCTATTTTTATTCGTCTGCTAAATTTTCTCTTTTAATCTCAACAAAATGAGTAAGGTATAGGTGCATTTATTTGTATCAAAATGCTCAATTTAACATACTGTTCACAATTTGGCATTCAAACAAATTTGACTAAAGATCTCACTAATTATCTGATATTAAGAGGCAACCATTTTAGATATTCTGATTTTTCTAGTCATTTATGTAAAACTAATAATTTCATTTATTTTATGTTTTTATTGGCTACCTACCTGTGTTAATTTTGTCATTCTATTTTTTTCGATGTATGAGGATTATAAATGAAGTCATGGTGTCATGTAAATTATTGCAATGAAAGTTAATTTTAAAAAATGCCTGCTACATTCTCCCAATATAACTGCCATCCTTTATTTTTTTACAAAATGTGTGTGAGCTACATGCCATCAACAGTGCAGTTTTTTTTGTTAAAAGCACAGATTTTTACAATAAAATTCAGATCTAGTCTTATATAGTAATTCATCATCATAGCCTACTCAAAGATTTGTGGTAAGATTATTTTGTTATATTAAAAAAATATCTCTGTGGTTTTCTTTTGTCCCACTAGCAAGTTCAATCTTGTAAACATAGTTATGGTGATGCACCATTGTTCTTTTTGATTGACAACTTCTCAATGAGAAACCAGTTATTATATTGAGGTCAGCCAATAAAGATATCCATACTAATGCCCCTTAGTACCGCTCTCATTTTGCAATGCCATCGGTGACATTTAAATTTTCACAGCAACCATGATGTGAATCAGATTATGTTATTTACAGTCCTCATATGATACATATGAATTGGGCATACAACTTCATTAGCAAATTTCAGATTTATTATTAAATATTTGTTGTATTCTCAAACAGGACCCGATTGCTGCATGGACCAGGCCATACCTTTAGAGGCCTCAAAATTTAAATGACATAAGTATGATGATAAAATAAATGTCTTTGACCCTAGAGAGAGTGACAGGGACTTTTTTGCATACGGCCTCTCCATGTCAAAGTTGGAGGCCCAGTTCTCAAGAAATATTCTAGTTTTCCCCCTTGTATATTCATTTCTTTAAATTTTAAAATGGACTGTTTATTTCAAATTATTTTTTTTTGTTTATAATTTCCTGAAACATTTTATTTTAAGAATTATGTGTGTTTATGTATTATATGTACACTATTTTTTCTGTATCATTTTTAAATATTTATTAAATTTAAATTAACAGCTCAGTGGAACTGAAATCTCAAATATTTCCGCATGTTAGGGTTGTTAAAAATGTGTTTTTTTTATATATAAACTGTAGCTAATGCAGTAATTTACCCATGCTGCATAAAATACTGTTATAAAAAAGTATCTTAACCCTTGATATAAATTCCTTATACTGTTTGAATCTTTTCACTGATATCATATTGGTTATTAATATTGGTACTAGTAATTTAATTACAAATATGTAGTTACCATGTCCCCCCCCCCCCTAAAGTTAGCTTGATATGTGCATATTTATTTATCATGTTTGTTTTCTTTTGTGATAGACTTAGTTCTCTGGCCATGTGAAAATCTTCTGTTCTCATTTTTTACTCATTATTATACATAATATACTAGTGACTACATTACATTAGTGATGTACACTATATATATATTGAAATCAATGTATTTAATTTGTTGTAAATTATTATTTGGAAGAAATAGTAATTCAAAGCTACAAAAATGAATATTTTTTTTTTTTTGCCATATTGATAAAAATATTATGTGAAGCTTTGGCAAAAATAATTTTCAAGATTCAATTTTCTCATTTCTTAATGCATTAAATTTGTTTAAAGCTGCGTGTTAACTTTGCAAGTCTCTTTCTTATCTTAGTATATTTTATGCTCTTATGATTAATCAGGTTTATTAATTAACTTTTGATTGTTAAATTATTGATAAGCTATTTCACAAATACATTTGAATTAAAAAAATTAATTACTTTCTTTATGTGAATAAAAATGGGAACAGCGTTTCAGAACATAAGATATTCTTCATTTTTCTGCTTTGTTTTTTTTACTCCTCCCCTTCCCTTTTTGTTTCCTACCAAGTACCTTTAATGCAGATGAACTATCAAACTGTTATAACTAGTGAAATCTGATATAAATTACTCATTTATATTGTCCCATGATGAAAAGAAAAATGATTAGATACATAACCTTGTCATCTTTTCGAATTCCATGCGTTGTGTGCATGATTGTTATTATTATACTCGTCTAATGAAAACTTCCAAGTGATATCATGCAAACTTCAAAATAGTTTCAAAACATCAGTTATATGTAGACTTAATAATTCAGGAATCTATATTCCTAATGCGATAAGAATATGTGGCAAAAATTAGCAGAATTAATCTAATAAAACAATTATTACTTCTATTTTAAATAGAGATGAGCTGAATGAATTTACGCTTCTTTCAGTTTTATTGTTTGGGATGTGAATTCTTTTATTTTATCATGTACATATTTCCTTCCATGAAAATTAGACATGAAATTTTTCAAAAAATTTAACACATCTCACAGTTGCATTTAGTGAACAAAATTTACTAACATATTTTGTGACACACTGCTGCAATAGAAATTTGATAAAACTGCAGATATATTTTCTTTTGCTTTTCTTTACACTAATCTGGTTATGCCTCTTAACACAAATGAGCACTATTTAAAAAACAAAAGCTATAAAGTCATCTTATGATTGAGCAAATTAAAAATTTAATGCTTACTTAATACGTTTCCTTTTCTGTAACCTCAAAATAATCGATTATAAGACTTTTCTAAAGTATCTTTTGATGCCCCAATATATGTCCTGTGTTTGAATATTTTCTTTATCTTTCATTAAAATCTTAATTTATTTCTGTCATATTTAAATAAATGAAAAATTTGAAAATATTCTTCACAGACCATAAAACATAGTTGTCAAATAGTTAGTATGTCATCATGCCAAATTTATTGCTTGTATTAAATTCTTTTTCATACTAGGTAACTTGGGTGCAAATTAAGTGTCAAATTTTTATGACTAAATTGTTATGCTAATGCATTCTTTCTTCCTAGATGTTTGTTTTGTATTCCTTTTTTGTGCCTGTACATATATGTGTATTGACATGTGGCATGTCATGTATGTTCACACATGTTAACTTAATGCAAGTAATGTATTTGATACTTTAAAAAAAATGTGATATATTACACTGAATACGTAGAATTTCAAGTTATTTCAGCATTGTAATATTTTTATCAAAGAAATTTTTCTCTCTAAAGAAATTTAATATCTTTTTAGATGACTAAAGCAATATAAAAATGTAATCAGAATAACAGTTCATATTCAAGAGCTAGTAACAATAAAATCATGTTTTGTAAGCAAGGTTGAATAGTGCTTTTATGCAATTTTAAGGGAATTGTTAAATTTTCAGAAATGAAACATATTTATTTTTCATTTTACTGAAGAAAAAATTGATAGGTTATATATATGTGCAGTGATACCTCTCTCTGCTAACGAAAATGATTGGTTCCAGGATCACGTTCGTTAGCCGAAATGTGATTTCCCATAGGTTTCTATGGAAGACCATTGGATTCATTCCAGGTTCTGCTCAAAATTTAAAAATAATTTTCTTTAAACACTGAGAATCTCTGTAAAAGAGAAAAACTGACTGAAGGCTAAAATTAACAACTTCAAAATTGGATTAGTGAGAATCTACTGGAAGAGATGAGAAATATTGAAGATCTTTTTATTTTACACTAATGTACACACACACAACCAACACCAGCTTTAGTCTATTAAATCTAGTGTTGTCACAACTCAGGCGAGTTTGTAGGTGTCCCATCCATTTGTGATTTAGTCGACTCATTTTTCTAGTCCAATGCACACAGATGGAAAAGATAAGCTTTTAGAATGTCCAAACTGTTCAGTTTGCTGCTCAGTCTTGCTTTGAAAGAAAGCATGCTATAAAAACATAGACTCCGGTTTTTAATGCATTGTATATTAGCTGAATCTTTTGTTTTACATGAAAGGGTTCAAAAATTTTCAGAAAGAGATGTGTAGGTACATCTGGAAAAAGATTCCAAGGTGGATATGAGATAATTGAATTCAAGTTAGAGTAATTCTGAGGACGATTGACACCAAACTGTGTCTCGCAACATGGCTGTTTCATGTTAGCATGTACAATGTGCATCCATATCGACTTAAATGTTCATTAGCCGAATCCACATTTGTTAGTCGAGGCAAAAAAAATCATGAAAAAAATCTTTGTTCAATGTGCATCCATATCAACTTAAATGTTGATTAGCCGAATCCACATTTGTTAGTCGAGGCAAAAAAAATCATGAAAAAAAATCTTTGTTTGCTGAGAAATTTGTAAGTCAAAGTATTTGTTAGCCAAGGTAACACTGTATATATATACTTATATATATACTGTATATAGAAAAATGTACATTATGAAAATTTAATTTTTGTCGAAACTCACCTATACCAGCGCCATATGCAGCTATAATATGCAGTGTAGTTGAAAAACATTGTTGAAGTTCCATGTTTTTATATATGAAAAACTGAAAAGAAATTAATTATGTGTGAACTGGAAAGAGAAAGCAAGATATATGAACAATGAAAATTATACTGTGTGGGGTATATATACACAGTCAGACCCAGATTTAATGAATTCCTCGATTTAACTAATTTTTTTCTGAAATTCTGATGAAAATATAGCTCATACCCCTATTTAACGAATTGAAATCTTCAATATAATGAATATTTTTTGAACTATCCAAAATGTTTTTCTTATTTCTCATTACCCAAAAACACAACTAGAAGATTTTACATCCAGGGCTGTCTTAAGAGTGTCATGGGCCCCCGAGCCAATTGATTTTTCTGAGGCCCAACCTGGAAAATTCTCAAAAATTTCAATTAGTTCCCATTTTTGTGAGGCCCCGGGCTGTGATCGGGTGGGGCCATGCGTTCAGCTGGCACTGCTTGCTGACTGTGTCAAATCCGCCATTCATTATGTCAGAAACACAAAAAATGCTCTCTCTAAAAAAACTGGAAATTTTCTCAAGTCGAGAAGATTTTGTTGCAATTTTGCACCTAATGTCATGCCCCGAAGGTAATGTTATGCTGAATTTTATTTCTTTAACTGATTTGAATGTGATTTAATTTCCTCTCAAGTATGAAATATTTTTTTTAGAACAGAATTGGTATGCAATCAAACACATTAAATTTTATAACATTTTGTATGTATGGGGGGGGGATAATTCTTTAAAAGGGCTCAGTTATTCAACTTCGACTTACACATTTATAAAACGTTTTGACTCGCCCTCTTGAATGTCGTATAAACAACTAACAGAATTGTCAAGTTGCTTAGCTGAATAGATGGAGTGAACATAAATATTTTAATTATTTCAGTTCAATTTTGCAGGCCGGTGCTTCGTCCAAGGCCAATGAAAATAGTTTTCAGTATTGTTACTTTCATTAACTCTTTAATTCACTAAATTTGTTTATTCTTTTTGGACGCCTGTAGTGAATCAACTGACATAAAAAAATCGCTTCGTTTTATCAAAAAAAAAAGCATTGCATCGAATAACTTTACATTAGAGCAGAGTGTCTCAAAGTTTCTCCACCCGAGGTACTCCTTTCAAGGGTGTAGCGGGGGGGGGGGGACTTGGGGGTCTGGTCCCCCCCCCCCGAAATGTGAGAAAATGACCGAAAAAAGGGAAAAAGATGGCCAAATCCATTGTTCTGTCACGTTGGTCCCCCCCCCAAAATGAAAGTGGTCCCCCCCCGAACGAAATTTCTGGCTACACCCCTGACTCCTTTCCCCTATTCAGTGCTTCTCCGCCGGCTCCCCAGAGCTGTTTAACAAAGAATATTTTTGAAAACCTCACACCCTGACAAAGGTTGGAGGCACACAGTTTGAGAACCCCTGCATTAGAGGAATAATCTTTGATGTTCTAAATTTTAAAGTAAAGTTAAACGTTTGGATAGAAATTTTGTTTTGTGTGAAACACGTTTCAAAGTGGTTCATTATGTAGAGACTCTACAGTAGTTCATTTGGTGTAGTATGAGTATACTTGCTTGATGGGTGAACAACGAAACTATAGAGATGCGGTGGATATCTTATCTGAGAGAAACTAAGGATAAATTTGATACTGTGTATATATATAAAATTGATTTTCTGTTTGTGTGTATTTTCTCTATACAAATCCACAATTTGATATCGATCATCGCCAAATTTTGGATATATACCAAACAGGGTCCGGATTGAACGATAGGCTACTTTAAAAGAGAAGGGCAAATGCTCGAAATGGACAAAAAACTGTTGGGCAACAATGATTTCTGGGCCTCAATAATCACTTTCGGAATATTTACTATGGTTACCATGTGGTTCTCTAGTAATGCGTTTTAGACGTGCATATACCTTTACAATCGTTTGTTACTTCTTTAAATATATATATATATATCCTGCCACTATTATATATTTATTTCTTTATAATGGTTTGTCACTTTTTCAATCCCCCAATAAATGAGGAAAACACGAACAGCGCCGGGTATTATAGCTAGTATTATACATAATGAAACTGCAGTGAAATCTTGATATAACGATATTCTGCAGACGAAGAAAAATATTATAATAGAGGTATTATCGTTAATCCAGAGACTGACATTGAAAACCAACCAACCATCAGAGCCACAACTAAATGCTTGATCAGCTGAGGTAAGCACATATTTTGACACCCATTTTGAAGAACAGGTTATAAAAGGTGAATTTTGTACACCAAAATTTTTATTTTGCAGGAAAAAAAGTAACCCCCCCACCCCCGTGAAAATCCTGGGTATGCCTATGACAATCACAAGTTCTATGGGAAAACCATATTGCCTAACCAATTTGTTCTCTTAACTGGCCCATGGGGAGCTCTATTGTATCGTGTAAAATTATATACAAATCACATAATCGTATCGAAATGTAATAATATTTATTACACACACACAATTATATTTTATTATTTAGTTTAAATATAAAGTGAAACCTCGATATAATATTCTACGGACCAAGAAAAAATATTGTGGTAGAGGGATTAAAGAGAGGCAACATTATCCTTACGTGTGATCAAATTCATGCTATTGTCATTTTTTTCTATATCGCATTGTTAATATCATCGGAGAATGCGCTTTTATGTATTTATTCGTTACAAAAAATTGTAATTGATTAGTTTATTTATAAAATTCACTTAGATGTGTATTGTCCCTGTAAGGAAGATTACCGCATAGCGCTTTTGTGTCGTACACAAAAATGATGAGAATCGTCCTGGGCCCAGGGCTAGGGCAACACCCCCTAAAGAACTCAACATCACTCTCTGGGGGGGGGGGTGTTGGCTAAGGTCACGTCAGCTCCATCCTTGACGGGGGGTCGTGGAGCTGACAGGACTCCAGCCCTGGGGCAATTTTTCTTTTTTCATGCCATAAATTCATTATAGAGGCCCTCGTGAAAAGTCTGGCTTGGAGGCCCCGCCAGAGATCCTGCTCCAGAATGGTTGGAGGGGGGAGAGACATGTGGAGAGCACCAGGCCGAGCCAGGGCCACAACTATATAATTTGTCACCCGGGACAAACCGGCATTTTGACACCCATTGTCATTTAGAACAAGCAGTTAAAAGGGAATTCGGTGCCACTTCTGGTCCAGAGCCCGAAGCACCAGACCTACTTGCCGCCCCCGCCCCCCAGCTGCGACTCTGGGCCGAGCAACTCGGCAGGATAAATTCAGAAATGAAAATTTCGTACATAAAGTTTTCAACAGAGCACCCATAAGTCTAAAACACTTTTGTTTCCCCTTTGTAGGAGAATATTTCGATTTCAGAATAAATTCTAAGCTTAGGCCAGGGGTAGGGGTGCTCAGCCCCGTGCCTCAAAGTACTGGAAGTGCTCGAGCGTCCTCCGCCACTGTGTATTTATGGTTTTGCTGCCTGTAAGCTTTACAAATTTCGCCACCCTTCTTCCGTTCCACTCCTATCGAACACGTATTACTGAAAAATATGCCGCCCATTCGAACCTTCCACTATGTGGATGTAGTATTGAGAAAAAAATATAAAAAATAATTTTTTTTTTTTTACCAGCCGCGATGAGTCATCTCTGGCCTATAGTATTTAGGAAAATAATTTTGGCTGTTTTTTTTTCTCTCTTCATTTTGTAGCAATACAAATAACTTTAGCTTTCGGTGATCATTTAGTGCAAAATATTGCTGTTATTAGACGCCTTCAGAAGAACGGGAACAAGTGAAGTTATAATTAAATTCAAAACGATTTTGAACAAAATATAAAAAATATTGGAGCGATTTCAAAAATCTCCTAAAAATATCGTTATAGAGGGTTTTATCATAGTAGAGCAGCGGTTCCCAACCGGGGGTACGCGAAAAGAAAATGGTAATGGCGGCCATCCATCTAAAAAGAACAAAATAATTAAAAAACATTAAAAAGAATTTTTAAAAGTAGGTAGAGAGGTTTTTTACTAATATTGTCAGTTGTAATATATATATATTGATTTTTTCCCCTATCTCAATAAAATCTTCTATAACAGAGGGATTGCATGCGCTGGAAGGATCGGCCTTCCCTCCTTCCGCCCGCGCCCAACCCATGCTCCGGATTCGCGCACTTCTCGGGGCACTTTTCTTCGGCGTTTTAAATTTGATTGTTGATACATGCCGGGCTGTGCATAAAAGCGAAAAATTAATTCGTGTTGTGTTTAACTTTTGTTGTGGGCGTTTGTATTGAGGCGTGTGCGTGTTAATCTGACAATTTTTTACGTCAACTTTCCTACCAAGCACCTACTACTCACGTGATTTGCGCTATGGGTCAGTGGCTAAAAACTAGATCTGTGCGGAAGCGGACTGAAACACCAAAATGAAATACCGTGCACCTGTAAACGTGAAAACATTTTGAATCTTCCAAAAGTGATTCTGCCAAAGCTACCGAAACCTCCTACTACATTTCGCGTTGCGAGACGACCAAAAAATCATACTATTGGTGAAAATATGCTGTCAGATGTATGTTTGCAGAGAAAAGTGCTCTTATAATGAGTTTAATATCTTTGTCAAATAATACGGTGTCTCGAAGAATACAGGACATGTCAGACTATGTTGAGAGCACAGTGAAAGGTTGTATTTTTTTTTCTATCCAAGTCGACGAAAGTACCGACGTTGTGCAATATTCTGTGCTACTTGTAATTGCTAAATACTTGAAAGAGAATTTGAAGTAAATCTTTTTATTTGTCACCCATTGAAGGGGTCGTACGACTGTTAAAGACTTATTTGAAACAATTAATCATTATTTCCTTGAAAAAGAATTCAATGGTCAAAATGGATTGGGCTCTCAACAGATGGAGGAAAATCCACGGAAGGTTTCTACTCACGCCGTCGTGCACGCGTGGCAGAAGTCGCTCCCAAAATTAAATAGACTCACTGCTATATTCACAGACAGATCCCTGCATCGAAACCGTTGCCTCAAAATTTGCGAAACGTTCTTGATGAAGCGGTCAAGGTTGTCAACTTTGTCAAGGTGAATCCTACCAACTACAGGTTGTTTAAATTGTTGTGTGAAGACATGAACATCCTTCACAACGCTTTGCTTTTGCACACCGAAGTTAGGTGGTTGTCCCGGGGTCAAGTCCTGACGTTGCTGTTCGAACTTCGGCATGAGGTAGCCTTTTTTTTAGGAAGTATTTGAAACACTTCAGATTTCTTGTCGTAAGCTGAGCTAAATTTAACAGTCGGCCATTTGGAAGGATTAAAATCCTCGTTTGAAAAATATTTTTCAGTGCCGGAAATGGGTGATCGGTGTACATCTAATCCTTTCAAAGAAGAATATTTTGAACCGGCTTCATTGTCGATTCCAGAAAAGGAGGAATTGCTAGAGTTCGCATCAGATACCCCTCTGAAGAATCTCTTCAATAGCAGAATGATGAAACTAAGACGCCTTCACATTATATTAAGGAGTTCTAGGTGAAACTAGTCAGTTTTTGTGTTTGCCGCGGTGACGAATACGCATGGCCCCCACATCCTGGACTAGGGCCCCTAGGCTGGAATCTTTTGCGGGCCCCCCCCCCCGTCCAAACTTTCACGGGCCCTTTTATGATGGATTTATAGCGTTAAAAAACAAAAATAATGAAAATCGTCCCGGGCCCCAGGGCTGCAGCCTTGCCAGCCCACCCCTTGTGGGGGCTATGCGAATACGTTGAACTTTCTAGAAAAGCCATAATGTTTTTGTTGCCGTTTGTTAGCACGGAAGCTTGTTGAATTGGGTGTTTTCTTTGTATACTACATAAAAAATAAATATAGAAGCAAATTGAACGATCTTTTGAGCTTAATTTTTCAAAACTTTGTAATTCAATACACAGTCCCAAATATCACATTAATTTCTTTCACAATCTTTGTGTTAATTTGTTTGCTTACTTGAAAAATAAAAAAGCTAAATAAGGAAAAAATACCATTTAATTTAATTCAACATGTATCTTTTCTGAAGTTTTTCAAAAACTGTAATATGGGTGAAACAGATTGGGTGGGGGAGTCTGAAGGATTCGGGGTTGGGTGTACGCGGAAAGGAACCGAGCCAGCTGGGGGTACGCGAACTGAAAAAATTTGGGAACCGCTGTAGTAGAGGATGTCGTTGTACCGAGAGTTTAACATTAAACCAGGCAATTCTAAACAAGATTTGAAAAAAATATCATTGTAGATGTATTTATCATCGATTATCGTTGTAGAGATGTTTTGCTGCATATACAAATGCCGTAGCGTATGCAGGATTTTCTCATGGGGAGTGAGGGGATTATTCAACAATTTTTTCTTCCCGAAAGGGTTTTTTTTTACTGAAAAAATACACCATAATCTTTTCTCAAGGGAGGTGCACAACATTTTTAGAGGGGGGGGGGCGAAAAATCCTGACCTGGGGGCCCGGCACTAGCATGTGGGGCCATGGGTACTGGGTCGCTGCCTAGTGTTTGAGAACGACTGCTCTAGGAGACATGGGTTTCTAACTGGTGTTCCGTGACAGCTTCTTTGGGGGTTCCGCATGATCAAATGCTACGGAACCCCTATTTTGAATTTTAACGAGACAGTGCCAGGTTTAAAATAATCTAGAATCATACTCTGACGGAGTGAGCTCAAGGTCGAGAAGAGCAGTAACATATACCATGAATGACACTGGCTTGCTTCAAACCATAGGCAGATTTCAAAAGACGACAAACGGATCCAGATGGAAGCTTGACATACAGCTCTTCTTCCGACTTCGGATGGAGGAAGGCAGTCACAACATCCATGTGATGAACATCCCAGTCATATTTAACAGCAAGGGCAAGCAGAAGTCTGATCGAGGTTGTTCGGATAACCAGTGAGAAGGTTTCATCATAATCAAGACCATAGCTTTGGGAGCATCCACGAGCAATCAAACGGGCTTTGTAACGTTCAATAGAACCATCAGCATTCTGATTAATCTTGAATACCCAATGCATGGAAATGGCTTTCCAACCTGAAGGAAGTTCAGCTGGAACCCATGTTTGATTATAGCATGCGATTTGAGTTCCTCGTCAATGGCCCTTTTCCAATGTTCAGCATCCTATCTGTTCAGAGCTTTAGTCAATGAGTCAGGTGCACATTCACACAACGAAGCTTGGAAGGCTACAAAATCATCATTGAAGATACGAATGCTCTGTTGTCGTGCACGTTGAGGGTAGCGATCCATGAAGGAAAGAATGACAGGAGGTGGCGCGACTAGCGCGTCCGTTGAGAAAGCATGGGAAATCTAGGTTGCCAGATGAAGCCAGTGATTGCTCTATTAAAGGGACCAAGCAAGCCCAAACAAACCGTGCCTTCCCATGCTTCCCTATGAGAAACATCCTCGTTTTTAAAAAACATTTAAAAATTTACTGTTCACTTTAGGAACTCGATTTTTTCCCCTCAAATTCTGTGGATATATTTATACAATTGAACGAGAGCTTTACAATTTTAATTGTTATTTGCTTTCGAATATTAACTTCAACAACATAGAACCTTTTGCAAAAATAACCAAAATTTACCCATATCTTGTGCCACAAAATTTCTTTTCAGCATTTTAATTTTTTAAAAATTCTGCGAAAGCATGTAACACCTCAGTGTTGAGAAAAAGACAATGTTTTAAAACACTTGAACAAGCGGTGTTAAAAAAAATCTGACTTTTTTTGCGAAAAGAGCATTTTAATGCAAAACATTAGCATATATAATGCCTTCCAGCTGTTTATATCAAAATATTGTGGAAATACTTCTAGTCCAAGTAGAACAAAAACTCAAACACAGACAATTTTAAATTTCAAATTCAATTTGAAACTGTTTTTTGTCAAGTTTTCGTACACATACCACTTTAAGAGCACCCCCTCCAACCATTCTGGAGCAGGATCTCTAGGCTGAGATCTCTGGCGGGGCCTCCAAGCCAGACTTTTCACGAGGGCCTCTATAATGAATTTATGGCATGAAAAAAGAAAAAAGAATAATTGCCCCAGGGCTGGAGTCCTGTCAGCTCCACGACCCCCCGTCAAGGATGGAGCTGACGTGACCTTAGCCTACACCCCCCCCCCCAGAGAGTGTTGTTGAGTTCTTTAGGGGATGTTGCCCTAGCCCTGGGTCCAGGACGATTCTCATCATTTTATGTGCAGTTATTTATATATATGGGCATGTTATTTCAGTAATACGTGTTTGTTTTTTCACGCAATCAATTAACTAAAGTGGGGGCCCCGTTACCTATCTAACCTATCGTTTCACCAAAAGTCCCAGCCTTGGAGTCCTGCTCTGCTCCAGGATGGGAGGCCATGGTGCTTGACACGCAACAGCTCTAACGCCATCCACCCGACCCCTTCATTCGAGCACTCACATGTTTGAAATACTGCCGAGTAATATTATGTAGTCAATCAGGATGGTATCAGAAGGCAGGGCCCCGGGCGCCAAAATTTAGGGGGCAGCAGTTTTAGGTGGAAACAAAGAACACTATTACAAAATTAATCAAATTTCAAAGTTGTGGAGGCGGCAAAAATCTTAGCTACGGCCCTGTCAGAAGGTGCTCGAGCACCTCAGAATTGATTCAGAAATCGAAATTCCTCATGTAAATCGTAAGACAAGCGCCCACGGGCCTGAAACACTTTCGAAATGTCTCGGATGCATATTTCGCAAATGCACCGCTATTCCACGATTACACGATTTTTTTCGTAATTTTTTCCACACAGCCAATCACGTTGCTTCAGCTTCTACGATAATTTGCGTAACTCTACGATATCTTCATTTTCGTATCTGATCGCGGAACAGTGGTGCAAACAAGGTAGACATTTCCACTGATGTTCCGCGATGCATTTCAAATGTGCAATCGCGCTATTTTCAATGTTATAAAAACGATTTTATTTTTTAACCAACATTTATGCATTGAAAGCAAACTTAAATATTCAAACAGTTAAAGGAGGATAACGACTTCAAATTTCTGAAAATTTGATAGAAAATCCTTGTAAATTTTAGTAAAAAATTTCTCCAATTTATCAATGCATTTTTCGATAGTAAATCTACTAAAAATAAACCGATAAATTATAGTATGAAAAAATATGTCGTGCATGTTAATAATCGCAAACAACTATGAAATATTTAAACATCTATTTAAATATTAGAACTTCAGAAGAGTAAAGATATGCTAAAAGGAATTACATTTTTTAGAGCATAGTTAATTTTTTCTACATATTTTTTGTTATAATATTTAATTGATTTATTATATATAGTCCACCGATCACGAGAAGAACACTGGCTATGTCACGTTACGTCACGTCGGACGATTCTATTATTTACTTTTATTTAAAGCAACTGCCCATCGAGAATAGCGCATTAGTAACGGCGCTTTCCCGTTTGGCGTCTTTTGCGCTATTTTGGCCTCCTAGAAATTTCACTAAAAGCGCCACGGCAGTGCTCTCGATAACATCGTCATCGCAGTGTTTTTGTTGCGTAAACACCGGCTGTTCGACAATGTCGTCTTGAGGCATTGTCGCATTAGATTCACAAAAATAAGATCTGGTTGAAATTTTCCAGAATTTACGTGGTAGGGCCTCAGAAAAATCACTTGGCCCGGGAAAGCCCGTGATGCTCTTAAGACGGCCCGGCTGCTCCAGCACTCACGGCACATTATTTTAATACAAAAAATTTATTTTTTATTCCGCAGAAGGGATCGAAAACTCCAGCCTTTTTTTAATAATCAGTTCCATGCATCAAGCTGAAGCTGAACACTGCTCATATAAAACATTTTCGACCATGGCCCCCAGATGGATGGGCTACTACACCGCACACCAACTCCGGTCATATATTGCCATACGGCAATTTCCAACCAGTGGAGTTGAGTGGGAAATGAAGGCTCCATTTATCGGTGGTTGACCTAGGCTCCGTAGGTAAAGAACTTGCTTCACATGTCCTATGCCCGGATTCGAACCCATGGACCTTGATGGTAACCTTAAATAGTGGCAGACGAGCTGAAGACGAAGGATGGGCTGACAAAATCCTGCCTATAGGAGAATTCTTATAGTTTTATTTTATTTTTTTCCACACTGTAAATTCAGAATAGACGGCCGGTGAGAGAACCCAGCCAGGATCCCTGCCAGTGGCGTCGGAGCCGGGGGTGCTGTGGGTGCTCGAGCACCCACGAAAATTTGTAAAACAGGTCCGAGCACCCACAGAATTGATTCAGAAATCGAAATTTCCTATATGGAACTCAAGACGAGCACCCACAGGTTCGAAACACTTCCGACGCCCCTGATCCCTGCTGCAGCATGAGAGGACCATTCTTCCGATGCTCTTAAGCATAGCTGCCACATCTTGCAGCCGGGCTCTCAGGTTGGGATCTTCGACGAGTCACTCTAAAATGAATTTATAGTTGTAAAAAATGATTAGAATCATCCAGGGCCCCAGGGCTGGATCCCTGTCAGCCCTGCCCTTGGAGGAACATGCCCTTAAGGTGGCTACAGACGTAACTACAAACTTGACAAGGAGGCATGCTCAATCTTTTTATTTGTCACTACTGCATTTGTCACCTGTTTAAAAAGCCCATATGAGTAGCTTCTGTGGAGAAAGTAAAAAAGGAAAAAAGACGATGATATGGCTATAAGAGAAGGTAAACAGAAGAAGAATGGCTAATTGCTAGCAGGTGGCATTCTCTCGTTGCGGTATAGAAATTAAACCGAAGAAAATGCCATATAATTTACAGTAGTAATAAATTATTATTATTATATTAATAATACTCTCATTTTGTATTAAATTATTAATTTAAAGTAATTTTACTCCCTTCATTACTAAATGATCACTACTCCCTTCGAATTTTTTCTGTATCAAATATTTTAGTTAAAAATATTAAATTTAATAAAAATTCAAATTTTTTAAATTAAAAAATTTAATTTACTTCCAAAATTTATAACAATTAACGAGTATATCTTTCAACATACGTAGGGTGACCATACGTCCCGTATTTCCCGGGACAGTCCCGGTATTTTCTGTATTTTTGGTCGTCCCGACTTTTTCGCAAAAGTGTCCCGGTTTTTCCCGTATTTTACACGACGCTTACTTGAATTTTTATTCTTTATTGAAGTCAAAGATTGAAATTATTTTTCAACTAATAAACTATATTATGATAATTATAACTATAAATGAGAATATTTATCTCACACATTTGTCTCGGTGAACGTTTTTTTCGTGAAATTCATTTTAATCCACTGCAATTTGCAGTAACGTTTCATTTCCCGCCATTGTGATTTTACCGTAATTTTAACAATATTTGGCAACTTTGCTCGGTTTTGGCGTCATTTTTGGCAATAATTGGCGATGTCCCGTATTTTCCCGTATTTGGAATCTCAATGTCCCGTATTTCTCTCGAGGAAATATGGTCAGCCTAAACATACGCCAACACAAAAAGCACAGCTCACTCAAGCGTGAAGACTGACGGAGTTCACTGAAGCGTGAAGAATACCCGCATAACACAGAGAGAACCGATTTGCGCCAAGACGGCCTTTACTGGCAACCCGGGAAAATTTTTATCCTTTCCCCTCGCCGAAATGGACACTCTCCAGAGAGGGGGGTTCGCGTAACTCTTCTCGTGATCTGAGAACTATACCAAAGTTTTAAGATTCGGCAAAATACTGGGTGATTATAAAAAAACTATCCCGACATATGGGCCCCTAACTATCATACCATTCACAGAAACTGAATGAAATTTTGGCATAAGGTATTTTGAGGTATGCGCTCAAGAATGATATGGAAAACAACAGTGTCACTCTGACAGTTACGGTTACAGTGAGAAAATTTCGAAAATATCAAATGGCAACACCAAGTTTTTTGTATTGGAATGCGATCTCCATACTGAAAAACACTAAATAGCGTTGGAATGGCACCTGTAGCACGAAAATCCCCGGAGCTAGGCAAGGAAAAAGTAAAAAGGACTTTGCCGTGCACCAGAGCATTAATGTTCGTTTCTTTCGTCACACCGTTTCTTCGGCTGAGATCCCAGCCTGATTAGTCCTCCACAAGGTCATGTGGAAAATTTGTGAAACACAATAAAATGCTTTATTTTATGCTGCTTCTCTGTCCTTATTGGTTGTCCTCACTTTTAGCCTATCTACCGCCGGTGATTTTCATGCTACAGTTGCCGTTCGAACGCTATTTAAGGTTTTTCACAATCAATGGAGATCACATTCCAATGCAAAAAACTTGGTGTTGCCATTTGATATTTTCTAAATTTTCTCACTGTAACCGTAACTGTTAGAGTGACACTGTTGTTTTCCATATCATTCTTGAGCGCATACCTCAAAATACCTTATGCCAAAATGTCATTCAGTTTCTGTGAATGGTATGATAGTTAGGGGCCCATATGTCGGGATAGTTTTTTTATAATCACCCTGTTTAAATACATTATAAATTCGGTACAAACTGAAATATTCAAACAGCTAAAGAGGCGGATAACGAAAATCTTTTCAAATTTTAGTAAAATATTTCTCCAATTTATCAATGCATTTTTCGATAGCAAATTGACTAATAATAAACAGAAAAATTATTGTATAAAAAAATATATATATTATGCACGTTAATTAGTCGTAAACAGCTATAAAATATTTAAAAATCGGAACTTGGGAAAAGAAAAAAACACTAAAAGACAACTACGTTTTTTATAACATTATTGGTCTTAATTTCTTCTGCATGCTTTTGTTATAATATTTAATTGATTTACAATACTTGTATTGTAAGAGTCTGCAAAATATATTGTAAAATGTATTGCATCAGCAAAAATAATTGAAATGTTTAAATCATTTTCTGGCGAGGAGTTAAAAAAAAAAAAAAAATGGACAGCTTTCTCGAGCTGGATTCGAACCTTAGTCTTCAGGACCACAGTCCGATACACTATCGCCTACACTAATTTGGCGGACGGAAGAGGTCCTAAAACTGTTTATCACCGAAAGAATATATTTTTAGTGAAAATTAGAAATTGATTACCCCACCTTCATCACTTGCTACCATTAAACACGGAATTTCTATCCTTCCCTTACGCGAATTAAAATGAACAATTTTGTTTGGCATACAGTGTTAATCTTCCAGAATACATTCCAGTAGTTACATAACGAAGCCATCTTGTGACCGAAAACACAGCAGATAGTACGATATTAAGGTTGTGGGAATTATCGTGAAGAAAAATTATCGTAAACCAAGAAAAGACATGATTGGCTGAAATCGTGTAATCGCGGAATAGCGGTGCATTTCAGCACCTCCTAGAGATAGAAGGCCTCTGCACTGTTTGCCATAAACGTCATTAAGACTACCTAGGAAGTTTACCACATTTTGAAGCACAGCATCCTATTTCGTTTCTTCTTATTTTGGCGTAGAATCTTCCTGATTAGCTCACAAATACCGCATAGTGATTGGATGTGGGGCAGAGAAATCGCCAATTCTGAGCCCGATCATTTCTTATCCTCACAGCGATGATACTGGCACGAGCAGGGAATTTTTTTCCCTGAATATTCTTAGGGAAAATGGACTACTTACTGACGTCACAAGCAACGTGCGGCGTTCTATCTCTAGGAGTTTCTGTGCATTTGCGAAATTAGCGACCCGCATCTATCATAATGATGAACGAAAAAAATAGGCAAAATAAACAGTTAAAAGGATTTTTGGAGCTTCATTTTATTGGAGCTTCATATTATTTTAATTAATCATATTCTCATAGACATTAATGTGATACATCGACTTTTTAAAATAAATTGAAGGCACTGAACTAAAAACTTATGGCGAGTTGAGAAGGAAAAATGATCTTCTCACCTTTCAAAAATAAATTAAAAATATAAAAACCCCTTATATATAAGGATAAGATTTTATCTTTCCCTTTTATTGGATCATGTAGATTACCTGGAGACGCATTAAACAGTCATGGTGCTTAAATTTATTTAGTTATTAATATTTTAAAAGAATTCGATCCGGCAAAACACATGTTAAGTTTAGGAAAAAAAACAGTTTGTTTGGGCTTGCTTGTCAGCCCATAGGGTTGCCACAATGGCTTCAATTTCCGTGCCTGATGTCACCTCCTTGTATCGTTTCCTCCGTGGTAGTGATCAGATCTATTTCGAACATCTGGCAAAACGTTAGGTGCAGGGGCGGTCATTGCACCGGGCGCCAAATGAGAAGGGGCGCCGAAACGCGTTAAACATACATTACTAGAAAAATTATCTTTAAGATACGTATTTATAAAAAAACTAAAATATACATGAAAAATGACCAAGATGAGAATTTTTTTTTCAAAAAAAAAAGAAACAAAAGGTTTGAGTGTATATAGTTTTACGGTTATTTTTCGAAAAGAAAATAATCGATGGGCAGTGCACCTATATACGTAAAGTACATAGCGATTTTGGTCAGATTAAAATACACACTCTCTCTCTCGAGCTCTTTTCGTTTACCCCTGCAGGAGATTTTGGGGGGGGGGGGGGAGGAGAAGCAATTTCTTTCTCTGTTGTTGTGCAGTAAAAAATAAAAATGATAGAGGAATCGCCCTCGCGGTCACCCAATTTTTCTACTAACGAAAGCAAAAGTGTTTTCCTGTGTTGTGGGAGTATTACAGGAATTGAAGGTGTCTTCTGATGTGGGAAATATTTTGAGCCAGAAAGCCTTTCATGCCTTTTTTTCCCCCGACTTGTATTACTTTTATTAAAAACGCAGAATCGAATCTCAATACAGTACAGTATTTGTAAAAAAATATTTAAAAAACGAATGAATTAAAACCCACGATTAGCTGACCATTTTAAATAGGGATCCTGCACTTGGGTCACGTTCCTACCTGTCACAAGAGGAGAAACAAAAATGTGCTCACATGAGAAAACCCATGCACTTTAGCACCCCCGATCAATGGCCAGTCTCCCGACTCGCCACACTTTCCTATTAGTTTAACCAGGGGCAACTCGGTGGCACTGGGTGTGCTCTAGAAGGGCGTCAAATCCAAAGTGAAAGGGCAAAAAAAATTGGAAAAATTATTTGTGCCCGCTGTAGAAGGGGCGCCAAGTCTGAGGTAGACAGGGTGGAAAAAATTAAGGGAAATGATTTCTGGCCCTCCCCCCTCGAGTAGGAGTGCCAAATCCGGCGTAAAAGGGTGAAAGAAATTACAGAAAATTATTTCTGCTCGCTTTAGGAGGGTCGTTATATCCAAAGTGGAAACGCAAAAAAAAAGTAGGAAAATGTTTTTGCTCCCTCTCTAGGAGGGGCGTTAAGTTCGGGGTAAAAGGGCGAAAAAATGGGAAAATGATTTCTGCCCGCTCTAGAGGAGCACCAAATCCAAGGTAAAAGGCCAAAAGAAATTTGACGTATGTTTTGACATAAAATATCGCTGTTCCTTTGAACGCATCAAAACGAAGCGATTGAAACAAAAGTTTTTTTTTTAATTAGGAAGGTCACGGGGCCCAAATATAGGTCCCACTCAGGTAGAGATTTTGTCTCGAGCCAACCCTGAGTGCAACGTATGTGTGTGTGAGTGGAAAATTTTAACAAACCGTACATATGCACAGCTGAACATCTTTGAGGAGTTTCATGGATCTTGTTCCAGATATCCGGTGAGTAACGGTAAAGGCTCCTATGAGACTTCTAGACAATGTCTCTGTCTAGGAGACCTTGGCAAGGTGTGGCCACAACGAGATTCTAAAAAGACATCTACATCTTTTTCAAGAAACTAATGAGGAGCGTATGAGTAAATTCAATTTGATTTTTTTCCAACCGACTTTCAAGAAGGGTAGAAAAAACCTCAATATAAATTCGATCGAAATGAAAATCTGGTGATCCTAGGGAAATATTTGATTTTAATTTTTTTTTATATTAGTTTTCTATAAGAGTTGTAAGAATTTTAATCATCTTAAAGAAAGTCATTTTGAAGGTAAGTCATTTCCTCGACGTTAATCTTGAATAAGAATTAAACAAAACCTATCGAATTTTGCTTATAACCCGCAAACTTCGCTAATTTGAGGGGGAAAAAAAGGCACCATGAATAGTCCGCAGCGGTATATAACCCACATAAGAAAATTTCATTTATCAATATAAAATCGCTTTCAAGGAGGTGGTGGTGGGGCTCGGTGAAAGCAAAGTTTTGCTTTCACCGAGTCACGTGATTTCCTTGCATTTGATGTAGTTGCCGTAGCGGCGGCTGGATGCTCCCTCCAGTAATATAAGCCCGATGGTGTGAGTATCAGAAAGATGAACCTGAAGACCAACAGCTGAACAAAACTAGCACTGCAGGTAATGGAGCGTTCAAAACGTGGAGGTATGATCATGGCCCCCACATCCTGAAGCAGGGCCCCTAGGCTGCGATCTTTTACGGGCCTCCGATCAGACTTTCACGGGGCCCCTTTATGATGAATTTATAGCGTGAAGAAACAAAAAATTATGACAATCATCCCGGCCCCAGGGCTGGAGCCTTGTCAGCCCACCCCTTGTGGGGGCCATGGGTATGATTCAAAAGACGAAATCCGTACATGGAGGAAAGAATACATTATTTTTTATATGTTATTCTTTCCTCCATGGAATCCTTACACTTGCATGGAGGAAAGAAAAGAAAAGTCTGCAAAAGTGATGCCAAAAACTGAAATTTAATTTTACAAAATATATGATCGATAACCGCTATGCTTAAAAAAAAGTCGAAAAACTGATTTCCAATAATAAAACTCGGAGTTTTTATGAAAATCAAATACTTTTTGGTCATTGCTTTTTATTTATAACATTTTCGGATAAATTTGAGGGGGAAGGGAAGAATTGGGGCACATTATCGCTAGACGTCGCTGTTATCATCGGGATTTTATTTCCGAGTTCTTTTGGGATGATGTCTGTCCCGTTATTTACTGAGATGTGTAAGGATCTAATTTAGATTTTGTTATATCGTCGTTACTTTAAAGATTTCTAATACGAATGTTCGTATTTAAAAATCGATTGCCATAAAGTTTGACCATGTGTCATCACTGCTGGTAATGGTCCTTTCACAGAACCTACAGAATTTATGGCCGATGACAACTAGAAATGTATGTGCATTATAATATAGCAGCGATTTTTTTTCATAAATATTCGTTATTTAACTTTCCTCTATGATGATACATTCAATTACAACACTTCAGAAATTCGCCGAAATCGCTCGAGGTTGGAGACGTGGTGAGTTTGAATTTTCAATGTTTACTTTTCGCGTGAGATAACACAAATATGAAAGATCAATGTCACATTTCATTACTGGCATCTACCTTCCCTAATCCTATGAATAAAATTTTGATTATTTCCGAAAACTGCTTTAACCTGAATGCGAATGATTGACAGGTTAAAGCCATCATAATTCAATCTTTAAACATGCTTATGAAAACATCTTTCCAAAATATATCCTGTCAAGTATATTTGAATGTGAAAGTTTTTTTTTAAATTCCATAAATTGTGTTGAGCGATTTGTATATTTGATTTTGTTAAGGTCATAACTTCCAATGCATATTTTAAGATTTCCATCGTATAAAACTTAAGAATGATTTTTTTCATGTTTTTTAAAACTTATATAGCTCTATATATGCAGTGGAATTGCAGGAAAACAGTTACTCCCCATTAGCCAACACCTCCCATTAATGGACACTTTTCTGAATCCCATGGAATAGTGTTTTAATTTGTTTTGCCCTGTGTGAGCCTATTCTTTCCATTACCAGACAAAAATTTCTATCTCTTGTGTGTTTGTTATCTAGGAGCTTCCACTGTATACATAGGTGCCAGAACCTAGAGACTGAGGCTATTTAAGACCCCCAATAAATTTTGTGAGGTAGCTGCATGGCCCCCACATACTAGATAAGGGCCCCTAGGCTGGGATCTTTGATGGGTCCTCAGACCAGACTTTTCACGGGGCCTACATTGAATTTATAACATGAAAAAATACAAAAAATGATAATTGTCCCAGGCCCTGTTAGCTCTGGTCTTGTTAGGGCCGGAGGGGGGGGGGGCTGAGCCCCCAATTATTCATGTATATACAATGTACCACATCCATCCTCCTGGGATGGAATTCTCATTTGAGTCATATACAGAATGACTGGCAATTTTCAGTCCACCCCCTCAATGTTTTCTTTCTGCTGGTGCCTCTGACTGTATTTCAATACACAGCAGAGCTTTCTATATCTGTAACAACCAGAATAGTATTTGACATTATAAGTGTAAACTTGTATCCAGCCCATTGGTCCAACATTGGCCTGAAACATTTGTCATCATCTCCACAACTACCTATAGAAATAAAAGTATTAGGTACGAGCACCCCCTCTCAATATTTCCATTAATTTTACTCCTGTGCTTGACGTGAATATCCAACCTGGGTCCCCAAAAGCAGAAATGTAGTGAAAATTACAACATACATCACAGAACAATCAGTGATGCTGCAGAACAATCTATAAAATTGATTCACAGAATTCTTCAGTGTAGAAAATACTATTATGGAAATTTTTACCACAGAGCATTTTTCAGTCAGCGGAGTGCTCATTGCAGAACAAAGCAAAACATTCTGCTTTGGACCCAGGGTTTGACATCCCAGCTGCCAGATCGACATGTTGACCAAAAAGTTGATATCGGTTCTTAAATATTTGGTTGGCCTCTAGTTTTCTCTCAATTTGTCAAGCCCTGATAGATACACATGTGACTGAGAGAGTTTTGATCAAACTTACAGTGTGTTAAATAAATGTTTCCAAATGTCCTCCCAAGTTTATTATAAAATTCACAATATATAGTACTCTATCTATGGAATACTGCTCCATGTCATTGAAAAAATTTACAGAATTGTTTCTCCATAAATTTTCAGTATCTGAAATATTCTTAAAATTTGAAAAATTGTCAAGAAAAACCACATTGTTGATTGATAATGCACAGACATATCCTGCGACACTGGAAGATAGTGAAGTTTTTGCTCCCTAATGTTACCAGTTTGGAGCAGTGATTTAACCAAAGTGTTTGTCTCCCTTTAGGATTTTGTTTTACCCATTTTAGAGATATTTACTCATATATGATGTTTTTCTTATCCAAAATTAGTCCAGCCCTTCTTGTTTCAGATATGAGAGGTAATAATTTAAATAGCTTATAAGAAGGCCAATGATATCATAAGCGCTCCAGTTATAATATTATATAAATACAAAGGCCGCAACAGGCAAATTGCCCAACGAGGTGGCTGAAAAAAGATTGCTATAAAAAATATACATGTCAAATATAACTAAAATACAGCAACCCAATATAAAGCACATATCATTAATAATAGGCCTATACACTGCCCATAAATAAGATTATGGTTACCTCTTACCTAAGATTATTGTTAGGTGGTTGTTGTCTTGTTATAGATATATCTTAACTGAACAATGAATTTATTGGTACTTACTCCAATTTGTCAATATTTTGGAGGAAATCGAAAGGGGGGAAAAGGATGCGTAAAAATGTGATAATTTCAGAAATTGAAATCATTACACCAGACATAACGGCCAAGACACCTTATATTCAGGTAATCAGATAATTTATGGCACACGCAATATATATAAAGAGATGATATCGCACTGTGTTTGAGTATAACTTTAGTATTATAGTTTTTATGTCTCTGTATCGCCACAAGATGGCACTATCATCACACAATTATTATCTATGTTATTTTTTCCCCTCCTTTTTAGCAGGGGTGGAGATATGGGAGCATGGGAAGCATTCCCCCCAGCGTCAAAGATAGTCAAATGATCTAATGTATATGTGTATACATGAATTGACATTATCATGCCCCCTCAGCAATAATCACCGCACCCCTCCCCAGACTTCCAAGTCTAT
Source organism: Pholcus phalangioides (assembly GCF_987345545.1). Taxonomy (NCBI): domain Eukaryota; kingdom Metazoa; phylum Arthropoda; class Arachnida; order Araneae; family Pholcidae; genus Pholcus; species Pholcus phalangioides. Next base: position 28,920,692 of record NW_028301600.1, read on the forward strand.
CCCCGCCTATGCTTTTTAGTTGTTCAGTTGTATCTGCTCAAGTCAGTTGTTCTTTTGCTCATTGTCTAAATAATCTTTTTATATCGGCACGTTTGTCCATCGTATACACACTGTATTCTCATTGGAAAAAGATCAGTCACATGTGTGATTGGTGTCATGATAACAGTTCTTGCAGATATCCGTACAAAAAAATTAACCCAGATAATAGGATAAAATGATTTCCAGTAATGGTATAGTGTGTAGCAAAGGGTTTTTAAGAAACCACACAAAAATCTAGGCGTTAAAACAGTTTTTCGGGAGCAAAAAAACTTTTTTACCAAAAAAAAAAAAAAATATATATATATATATATCAAATAATATTTCTTTTGACTATTGCAGGACATAGGGACCCTCTTTCATGTTGGCAGATATGCTGATATAAATTCAAAACATATTTTGGGCTGTTCTTAAGACTCCTATTTAGTAATTACACAAAGAAAGTTATATATATGCTCATACAGAGTACATAGGTAACATGGCATTTTACTGGCAAACCATTGATCCTAGAGGCATAGTTTCAATTAAAAAAAGTAACTAAATAATGTGTAGTACTCAGATATCATTCATGTTCCAAGGGGTTTTATAGTTATTAAAACAGTATTAAATGTTTTTAAAACCAACTGTTTTTTTCCAACTTTCCTCCATTTTTCGAATTTTAATATCTCAATGGATATTGTACTTAGAAACGTGGCATTTTTTTACCTCAGGAGAGACAGGGTAACAACTTTGTATTTGGGTTCTTGAGCACAGGGTGTCTATAAAGAGTTTACATTTTTATTTAAATAACTATACAACCTCTTTGACACATCTGAGTATTTAACGTTATTTGGATACTTTTCTAATTGGACGTATGCATTTACGATCAATGGTTCACCAGTAAAATGTCATAAGCTCTGTTACCTATGCACCCTGTATAGGTGCAATACCAATTTTTCAGTTGCCATGGCACTCTGGTGCCTGAGATTTGTCAAGCCCTTTTTGGAACGTTGATATAAATTAAAAAAAAATATTGTTTCTCTGACTCCAATTCAGTCACCACACATATAAAATTTCAAGTTCTGATACCATTTTTTTTATCGCTGTGACGACTTGGCACCTGATTCCTAAAATAGAATTAATTTGGCATTGCTCAACATATTAGCCTATCATTTCTCTGTCCCAAAGCATAATATGTTAAAAAGTGTGACTTATGCATCTCGGAAAAAATTTTAAAAGTGTAGAACTTTATGGAAAGAATTTTTACTGCAAAACATTTCCAGTCAGCTAAGGGCTCGTTGCAGAACAGTATGAAACATTCTGCTTTGGAATTTCTTTGTTAGTTTTGTCAATTCATTTTATTGAATCTTTAAAAAAAAGGGGAAGAAAAATTTTAAGAATACTGACCTAAAAAGCAAACGTCCAAGAAATCACTCAGTGATGATATTTGTAAAGGAAAATACACAAATTCCATAGAAAAATAAAAATATAGATTATAAAAAATATTTTTGAAGCAAGAAATTTCTGAGAACAATGATCACGTGCAAGAAGTAGAATATTTGAAAAACATTTAATAGTGGGCTTTAAAAATCCCACGTCGTCATGGCGACTAAGAAATTGTCATAGATGCCTAATTGTTTTTTTAAATGTATGATTACTGAATCGAATTCCCCAAAACAGAATATGCCAAAATCTGTGACATACATTGCAGAACAAGCAGTAGTGCTGTTGCAGAACAACCTGAAAGAATTTTGAGAAAAGTGCACAAAACACTATTATGGGAACTTGCCGCAGATTACTTCCAGTCAGCCAAAGGCTCATTTCTGAACAATGCAAAACATTCTACTTTAGAGTTAAGTCTTAGGACAACATGTAATTTCAGAAATTATGTCAGCACATTAACTAACATTTAAAGGGGTCTCTATGTCCCAGACTTGTCAAAGAATACACCATTTTAGACCAATTTTATTGGTGAGAGGGTTGCTTGGTGCCTATGAAATTTTGCTGATGCCTTAATTTTTTTAAAATTTGTCAAGCCCTTTAATAGTTAACAATTTCCTTTTTTATAACTTAATAAATACACATTTAATATAATAAATGTAAGTTTTGTGCAAGTGTTAAGTTTCTTTTTGTGATAAGATACATTTCCAGGTTACGTGTGGATATTACTACACATTGAATTGCCATGATTTAATCAGTGCAAGTTCAAGTTTGTGAGTCAATTGAAGATCAACTTTTCTCTTTTTTTCAGTAGATTTTTATACCTTTTCCTTTTTTGCATATAGAGACATTAAAAACATACTTTAACTTATAAATACATACTTTGAAGATATTTTGCTTTATCAGTTTTTTACTCAACATATGAAATGTATAATTGCTAAAAGGTTTAGCATTGCTAAACAAAAGAAGTAGAAATATTTTGTTCTTTCTTTTTCTGAAAACAAATGCAGTAGCTGCCTGTTCCAGGAACTAAACAATATTCAAAAAAGTACTAATCTCTATATTTCAAGCCTTGAAACAGAAATAATATAGATATATGATTATAACTTACTTATTCTGATATTCACTCATGGAAATATGAAGGGTTGATCTTTGGAGGGAACACAAGGAATCTCTTCTAGAGAAATTTTGAGTTACTAACCTTTAAAAAGCATTGAAATCAGTGTTTCCCAAAGTGGGCAATATCGCCCCTTGGTGGACGATGGAATGGTCCAGTTGGGCAGTAAAAGCTAAGGGTATAACATAGGATTCTATGGGTTTGCTTGAGTTGAGGGGTGATAAAAGAGAAATTTCTGAAGAAGGGGTAATGGAACAAAATGCTTGAGAAACTATAATTTAAATTAACAATTTGTTTCAATTAATAATCTAGCCCGATCTTTTGGGCCTATATAAATATTTTCAATGAAGCAGAGAAAAATATTGTTATAAGAGATTTATCACACACAATTATATATATATGTGTATATATATATATAGATGAAATCAATTTTAATATTATATATTTTCAATATGGGCCATCTCCCACACCAAAGAGTAATATTGTTGATGCTAATGCATTATCTGCGAGTTTCACAATATTTGTTAACTATTAATATTAGGTCTTCAAATTTCTTCTGAGCCAATCATGGTTTTGTTCTCAAGAAAACTGTCCTAAACAATGTTTCTTTGTTTTTTTCAAGACTTATGACCTCTTACCATGTCAGAAAACACATTGTCATGAAATCAGAAAATTCTGTTTCATCCTTACTTAGACTCTGATTCAGCATTCACATAACCTGAAGAAAATTTTAGATGCCAATATCAATTTTTTTGGTCTCCATGGTGACCTGACACCTGGAATATGTCATACCTGATTAATATACATGCCAATGATTTTTTAAAATCGTTCAACAAAGTATTTTTTCATTGATGTTCCAAATAACTGGTGGCATAATCACTTTTTTGAAATATCTGTCATGAAAGGGCTTGACAAGTGGGAAACAAATTTTTGACAACGGCCAGAATTTTTTTAAAAGCTGAGCATGTTTTTTTTTTTTCTTTGAGAAAAATGGTTCATAATTATGTTTTCTTAGGACTTTATCAGGAGTTGGTAACCCCTTTCAATGTTGATTAGCACACTGGCATTTCATATACAAAACATTTGTTTACAGACTGAAATTTAGTAATCATTCATAGAAAATTACATCAATATCAATTTTTTAGTCTTTATGACAATTTATAATTTGTCAAGTTTTGTCATCATCCAGAATTCAAACTTGGACATGCACAGCCAAACGTTGAGTAATGTACAGGCGCTAACGTGAAGAAACATTGAGAGGCTGAAAGTCGCCAGTTGTCTCATATATACAGACAGACATGACCACTGACTGTTCAGAGAGACCATCCTGGGATGGTTTGTGCTCTTTCCCATAGGGTTGAACGGTCTCAGAGAGCTCCTGTATATATACAGGAGGGTGAGTGGTGTGTTGCTTTGTATATTCATTAATTCTTGGGTTGTGGGGACTCAGACAGCCGCGCCCGCCCCAGGTTCTGATGCCTATGGCATCATGGAAGATATAGGGGAGGGGGGGGGGCAATTGCTCCTCCTTCTCCCATCATTGATGCTGGGGGAGCTGCCTGATCTAATATATAGGCAGTGAAGTGATCCAATACTATATACAAATACAACGCCACAACAGGCAAATTGCCCAACGAGGTGGCTGACTTAAGAACATCATGGATCCCCGAACCCTTTTTTACCCTACCTACGAGCCCTACCTACTACTGCTACACCACACATGCACCCTGCCCACAACCCTTCGGGGAACCCCCAACGAATCGGTACATGCGGGAATGTGCGTGTACGTATAGTGAAACCTGACGTGAAGTTTTTTTTTGTTTCTCTGTAATGCTTGTTATGTGTAGTGCTGCCATCTGCCACCAGTTTTTCAAACTATGAGTGAAGTGTTATGATTGAATGATTTTTCGTTGTAGGACTGTTGCTCTCTGTGGCGAGACTTTTTAACGGGGTGATCGGCTCGCATTTGCGCCTTGAAGTTGGGAACCACAGAAAACCAACTTCAGCCGACCACCACTGTGGGGTTCGAACCTGGATCCTCGCATCGCGAGTCCGTCACTATAACCACTCGACCATCACAGCGGCCTTGGCATTCAAATTTTTCGGCTAACAAATATTTTTTCATGGTTTTCCAACTTCAAGTATGGATGTTATCCCACATACAAAAACTGATTAAGGTTGAGGCCCCGGACGCAGAAAAAAATATTGGGTCCCTTAAATTAGAAAAAATATGTAAAGTTGGGTACTTTGAGCCCTTCAAAAGTTGGAGCCCAGGGCGCGCGCACCGTTAAATCATCCTCTGCCCACATATAAGCTTAAATGGTTCTTAGAGTTCCTAAGTTCTGATCTGGTATGTTATAATCCCAGATCAGAATCTCCCACTCATGCAGATTCAGCAAAACAAGATCTTTATAAAACAGTTCAGAACTATTCATAATTTAATGCTAGCTGATGTGCTGCTGCTTGAAATCAGTATAAGAACTTGTTGTAATTCCTCCACTTAATATTTTTTTAAATTGAGATAAAGATGTGTCAGAGCTAGGAATGCTTAACTTAACCTTTTTGAGCTTTTAAGGACCACGAAGGAGGACATGTTTCACACTTAAAATAAGAACATAGCAAATTATTTTTGTTAGTTATTATGACTGCTTGTTGGGCATGCTTCATGGGAAGTGCAAGCTGGACATCTCTGGTTTAAACCATAGGCTACTTCTTTGTTTCAAATTATTCCACTGAATAATCATTTACACTCCTGATGTTCTCTCAGATATGGTTCCCCTACAGAGAAGTAAAAAAAGAAGAAATCAACAGAATTTCTGTGGCTTCATTTTATTAGTACAATATATTTGTGACATTCATCTAATTGAAAGAAGGTGTTAATGGATCACAAAAGGTTAAGAACCTCTGGCCTACTGTATGAATTAAAGAATATTCAGAGGTTCCCCAAGAGTTTAATTCACACTCAGAATCTTTTATGTGACAGAGATACAACTTTTCCCTGTGGAAGAGATGATGCCAAGATAACTGCATTGTCATTGCTGGAGGGAACTGGAGTAGTTCAGGTCGATAAGATATTCGCCTAAAGTAAAAATGATCAAATGGTCATTGCTGGAAGTTCTCGCACTGAGCAGTTAGTGCACCAACTTCTCTGCGAGAGATGTGACAAACAATCCATTCAGATTTGACTATGAATTGTCGGTCTCAGAAACGTATTAGCCCTTATGCGCATAAATAGCATTAGCGTGATAAAATTATCCAAATGATTGAATTCTTGATTGTGTATTTGGACCCGTGGCTTGAAGTGTATTTACAGTGGGCAAGTTCTGATGGGTAGCAAATCTTGGAAATATGTGTTAAAAAAATTAGACAAACAGGAGATGGGATGACAAAACTATAAATCTGGCTCTGTGTGTGTGTGCGCCAGTGGTTTTCAAAAAGTTGGCTGAAGAAAGTGCTGATCGGTCCAAGGAATGTGTTTCAGAACAAAGCAGAACTTCGGGTGAGGTTATAGTGAGCGCCTATGATAGTTCAGAGTGTCCTTGGTTTCCTCTGTGTTTGATTGAAAGGTCCTCACATAAGTGAAAAAATGGCAACATTGTTCTAAAGCAATGTGATTTGTGGGTAAAGAGGTGTGTGAAACAATCCAGACCAATTCAACTGAATAGAGTTACTATTACAGTGTGGTACCTGATAACTTCATCTTACAAGATTTTGTTCCTTAAAATTACTTTTGCTCAACATAACATTTAGAAGTTGTAGAAAGTAGGCTTAAGCCAAACCGAAAAAAATTTGGGCGCCAGCAAATGTTCATAGGCACCAAGAATTTTTCCTCTCAATGAAATTAGTCCAAAGTAGTTTATTATTTGACTTGTCTTGGACTTAAGGACCCCTTTCCATGCTAGCAGACAAGCTGAAATAATTTCTGATAATTTGTGCTGTCCTCAGATTTCAGTTATCAGTGCTTTAGTCATCATGGCGACCTGGGATTTGTTAAGCCCTGGCTCAAGCTGTAAATTTATTACGAATGGACTACTCCTAATTGAAGACACTAGTAATATATAACTCTGTAGATGGTGAAACACAGAGATCGAATCTTTTGGCCATAAGCAGTTTAGACTTGAAAGGTCTGGGGGGGGGGGGTTAACGTGTTGATGATGTCAATACACATATACACAGGGTGCATAGAACCATACAACCATGGGGAAAAAGTATCCAAATAACATGTAGATCTCGCATTTCATTCATATTGCAAGGGGTGGTTAGTTATTAAAATAAAAAAAATAACTTTTTATTTGGTCGCCCTGTTCTAAAAAACCCCAATTGGAAAGTTGTTACCCTGTCTCTTCTGAGCCCAACAGAAAAAATTCCATGTTTCTGAGTGAATTAGAATTCTAAGATATTTTAAAGTGGGAAAAAACACAGCATCTAAAACGTAGAATGAGCTTGTCCGTTAGTTCATGCGGTTCTTTCCTTCATTTTCAGTGATTTTCGGATTCAAAAGCCTCGATGAATGTTGCACTCAAAAACTTTTTTGTTTTTAAATTACATAACCCCTTGCGTTATGAATAACGTATCTGTGGTCTACACGTTATTTGGATACTTTTTCTAGGATCAACGGTTCACGAGTTATTCCAGGATAAACGAACTTTCCTATGCACCCTGGATCACCCGCACACGTCTTTGATGGGCCCACTTCCGTATATCGGCCCATGCCTATGGCATGAGAAGGATGGTGAAATCAAGGGTGCCCTAATAGCATCACGTCGGCAGAATGGAAAGAAATGTCGATGTTGGTGCGTTGCCAACTTTTCTAGCCCATGCCAATTTTATTTTTAAGACCACATGCGTTGTGCACGTGCATTTGATTTTTATTATTAAGTGATTCTACAATTAGTCGATAATATATCCACAGTCCATACTCATTCCGATTAAATTTAAAAAAGTTTTCCAATCCCATTTGGTTTCACATGTCAGATAATTTATCACGTACGTTTAACGGCCGTATTCACCGACACAGCTTAAACTACAATCGTAAGTGAAAGGATTGAAGATTGAAACGGATTGGTTAAATTTAGGATTTTAACCAATACGTGTCGATCGCTAATCCTTTAACCTGCGATTGTAGTTTAAACTCTTTCGGTGAATACGGCCATAAGATAGGTTTGGTTTGAAAATACATCATCGCCAAAGCAGAGCCACCAAATTTATTGGGTTGTCGGCATCACTTCCACTTCAGAATTGATTGTACTGTACTATCTGGAAATGCACTGATGCGCTTTTATTGATCTAACTTTTCCCCGCAAAAAACGGTGGTTATAATCAAATTATTTTAATGACTTGCAAGCGGTTTCCGAACGCCGGCCATGGAAACGTCAGATATTACTTCAAATTATTTTACTTAAACATTCGTGGTGCCAGTACCTATGAACCAATTCGAACGAAACAGTACTATATCAAATGCAGTAGCGTACACGCTATTTGCGGAGGGTTCTTTTCTGCTTTCTACTCCAAAGTAACACTATAACCTCGGCTCACCCCCTTCTCCCATTGCATACGCCAGTGATCACATGCTATGCAGCTCATGTGAAACCGGGAAAAAATCCAATAATCGCCCAGATACGGGGGGGTGTCCCTTCCCTTATATAAAAAGATATGTACGGGTGACTTTGTATGTGTGTATATATGTATTCATCATCTTGCCTCCCAGACCTTCAAGCCTTTCTTTCAAACCGAGCGCAACTCCGGTCTATCGCGATGGGCAATTTACTACCGATTGAGTTGTGTCGGAAGTGTGAGTGTGTGTACTTAAGTCTTGGTGCGTATGTAGTGCTGTGCTTGAATTAGTGCTGCCATCTATATGTCAAAGTGTGAGTGAAGTGTAATGATTAGGTCTATATCCGCCTATATATACAACCTCTGACAATAAAGTTCGGTGAATGAAGTCAGAACGGCCGATCTGGCAACACTGGCGAAGCAAAACACTGCACATGCGCAGCGGCAGGTGTTGACCATCTGCCGCCACCGTTATTCAGTTGAGCGTCGTTTGTGTTCCATGAAAGACTTGTTTTACAAAGTGCTTGTTTAGTGCGTTGGTTCTTAACTGAGAACAGGAAAATGAACGAACAAAAGATCAATTTAAAGTTTTGTTTTAAGCTTGGCAAGACACCGAAAGAGACTCACGCGATGCTGGTACGTGTTTATGAAGATCAAGCACTGTCCATGAAGTGTGTGTACGAGTGGTTCGCCCGTTTTAGAGAAGGCCGGGAAAGTGTTTCTGACAACCCCCGTCAAAGCATTATCCACAAGGAATTTCTACCTGAGGGAACGACGATGAATGCTGCAAGGTACATTGAAATTTTGACCCGTTTAATGAAACGTCTACGCAGAGTACGACCTCAGTACGCACAACAAGGTTTATGGTTTCTTGTTCACGACAATGCTCGCCCTCACACAGCCAATATCGTCAAACAGTTCCTGGCAAAAAAGGGGGGTGGTGCAAATTGAACATCCACCATACTCGCCAGATCTCAATCCTCCAGACTTCTTCCTATTCCCACGACTCAAACTCGCTTTGAAAGGAAAGAGATTTGACGATATTCCTGACATCCAACGAAACGTGACGAGGGTTTTGAACTCCATCCCAAAAGAAGACGTCTTGTAAAGTTTCCAGGACATGTATAGGAGATCTCAGCGGTGCATAGTAATGGGAGGTGACTATTACGAAGGACAGTAAGGTAACTTTCGTTAACATTTCATCTACGTTAATGTTACAGGACTATTCACCGAACTTTATTGTCAGAGGTTGTATATGAAGAGTTTAAGATGAGTCGCGGGTGGGCCTCGTGGAATGACACGTTCGTCTGGAAAGTACGGTGAATCCCGCCAGTGGCGTCGGAGCCAGGGGTGAGCACCCACACACACAGTCAGGGCCGTAACTAGGCAGGTGCACTCGCACAGGGCTCACTTGGAAGTGGGCCCAGAATTGACCTAAATTCAAATTCTTGCACAGGAATGGCTAGCTACGGCCCTGCATACAGTATTCTGTACCACCGGGTCTGAGCATCCCCAGAATTCATTCAGAAATCGAATCTATCGTATAAAGCCCAGGCCGAGCACCCACAGCCTGTGGGCCACAGGTGCGTAACACTGTCGACGACGCTGGAATATCCCGCTTATAACGGTTTTTTTTAAACCGTCATGAAAAACGTTGTAAGTGGGAAAACGCTTTAAACGGGAAATCCCGATCAGTATTAAGAAATATTAAAAGTTGGACTCGTGAAAATAAGTCGTACTAAGCGAGAAAAATGTGTTATAAACGTAAGAGGGAACGTTATAAGTGGAATCTACCTATGTACTTATAACTCTCTAAACACGTTATTCAGTATGAGCTAATACTCGGTCTTTTTTTAGATGGTAAGTGCGCAAACAGTCACGTTCTTGTAATGTCGCTACAACACGTTTTGAAATTCGGCTGTAACGTTAGCTCGTAATGAAACCTCACAAGATTTCCAACCTCTATGGCATACGTAGGAGGGATATAGGAGATCCACACTCCCCCAAGACGATAAAATATTTTTATAGGAAAAATTAAATTCTTGACCCCCTCCCCTTCAAATGCTGTTTGAATTGATTTAAAATGTTTTTTGAAGGTTAGTAGCTCCCTAGAAGAGTGCCTCCTCTAAAACCTCTAACCTACTAGTGTCTGCCTTCCTCAAAGGTAGGTCCTGCATACTCCTCTGCCTCGAACAAAAAGGGGTCAAGAATGAAATCTGTAGTGAAACTGCGTACTCTCTGCAATAAAGCTTTACACATGTATAATAACGGTATCCTTGCAGTACCAAATTTCCTTCTGATGGTGGTATTTCCTCCAGAGTTCCTTGAAAATCCTTTATAGCAGTGCATAGCAGGCCGTAACTAGGGTTTTTGCCGCCCCCACACCTTTAAAATCATACCCCCACACCTTTAAAATCATATAATTTTGTAACGGTGTACTTTGTTCCTCCTAAAACTGCCGCCCGGGGCAGTTGCTCCCACCTGCCCCCCCCCTCTAGTTACGGCCTTGGTCGCGACTCCTAGGAGCGCCGCGGTGAGCTGGAGATATTGGTTGTGTTTGTTTATGCTTTGAAGTTGTTCTTTTATACAGGAAAATACTTACTAAACTATTCTCGGGAGCCGCAGATGAACCATGAATTTGGCAAGGGTGATAAAAGTTCCATGAGTTTTCTTTATTTGTAAATATTTCAAGGTGAATTCACACCTACAGGCACTCACCGTTTTTGACACGCGTCGTAACTGACACGGACAGACAAGGGGTATTCATATCTACATAGCACTCACAGTAGCAGACACGGATAAACGTAATGTATTAAGGGGGTTGGTGCACGCAAATTTTCCAAAATACACATTTTCCAATTTTTAAATACTGTGAAATTTTCTGCGTCTGTGTAAAAGTTTTTGTTCTACCTTTACTAAAAATATTTTTAAAATATTTTAATATAAACTGCTGGCAAGCATTACACATGCTAATGTTTTTCACTAAAATGAGTTTTTCTAAAAACGCTAAGTTTTTCGTTAGAAAAGAAACATTTTTTTGGGCACCACTCATTCAAATGTCTTGAAACTTTGTGTCTCTCAACGCTATGGTGTTCCATACTTTAACACACTTTTTCGCTGTTCAGATCGGTACACATTAGACCATGAACTTGAAACCTTCAAAGCAATTGTGAAAGACGGGGTTCAACACGAAGATCGTTGACGAAATAAGTAGAACATTCTTGAAACCGGCACGAAAAACTACTTTAGAAAATACAGAGACCACTCAAAGAAAGTGTAGTCATACCCTACGATCCAATACTCTCACTGAAGATCAAACCGATTCTTAAAAAGTTTAATCTAACAACCATAGATGTGCCCACTAAAAACTTTGGTTTCATGCCCTCTAAAGATGCTATACCACAGAAACAATGGGGCATTTATTACATTCCATGTGGTGATTGCCCTCTTGGTTATATAGGAAAGACAAGGAGACCCATAAAAGCAAGATTAAATGAGCATGCTCGCTGTGTTAAGAATCATTAATGTGAAAAATCGACCATCGTCGCTCACTGTTGGTAAGAGGGCCAGATTCAAATTTCAAGAACCGAGAGTTTTTCACAAAGTCAAGTCCACAGTTGATTTAGATTTCTACGAAGGCACATATATTCGGACCTTCAAAAAATACACTAGTAAACGATAATAAATCTACACCCCAGGGCCATCATTTCAACTTTTTCCAGGGAGGCAAAGAACATGTACTCAATGTACATATTTGTGTATATATATACCATTTTTAGTGTATCTTCAAAAGCCAGGTGTTGGTTGCCCCCCAAATGACGGGCCTGTTACACCCCCGATCAGGGGCGTCGGAAGTGTTTCAAACTTGTGGGTGCTCGTCTTGAGTCCAATGTAGTAAATTTCGATTTCTGAATCAATTCTGTGGGTGCTCGGACCCGTTTTACAAACTTCCGTGGGTGCTCGAGCACCCACAGCACCCCCGGCTCCGACGCCACTGCCCCCGATCGCAACACCATGGCTTCAATTCATTTCGAACGGGAATTCTGAGAAAATTCGAATAGACCAATCGGGTAGCACTATTCCGCAAGCGTCCAATCAGGACGCTGCATTAGTATCTCACGCAGGCTCACAGGCTGTGATGGTAACTCGTGGGAAATTTCCCATATTCGTGGGGAAAATTGGCTAAAATTTGCCCAAGTGGGAAATTTCTTAGCATTTGTGGGAAATTTTGAGAGTTCATCAAACAAAAGAATTTTTGCAAAAAATTAAGAAAATAATGCAGTGCAAAACTTCTCTATTGTAAAATACTTGATTATGTATTTGCCCCGCTAGAGAGCAACACATTTTCTGAGTGCGTGGGAAAAATTTAGTGAAAAGGGAATTTTTTGAGGGAAATTTCGCTGAAAGAGGTTACCATCACTGCTCACAGCTTCATTCTGACCACGACGTTTGAAGTGAACAGACGTACTTTTTCCGCTGAGCAACCGAGCGTTAAGATTTGGTATTCAACCCAAGTGGGAAACTCGGTCAGTGTGACTAGTGGTTAAAAATTTTTCCTCTGAAGACGACACCCATTGGTGGTGAAATGCATTAGGATTTTTTGTATTTTCGTGTATTTGCCTTATTCGTTGATGTCGTCTTAATAAAAACAACTTCGTTTTGAGAAAAACGCATTTTAGTGGAAAACATTAGCTTGTGTAATGCCTGCCAGCAGTTTATATTAAAATATTTTTAGTACAGATAGAAGAAAAACTTTTACACAGATGCAGAAAATTTGTAGTATTTAAAAATTGGAAAATGTGTTTTTTGGAAAATTTGCGTGCACCAACCTTCTTGAGTGGCGAGATGATACGGCAGCCACAAAGCGTGCGAAAGCGCAACGTGATGAGTCATCACGTTGCCTCTCAAGCTGGCATAATATATGCAGGCCAAATATTCTCCACTCGGATGTGGTACGTGTCTGTCTGTACCGGAGTAGTAAAGGTACGATAGATATGAAGACGTTTATTGGATTATTTGAAAGAATTTGTGTGTCTGACACGGTCAGGGCTGTCTTAAAAGCACCATGGGCCCCCTGGGCCAAGTGATTATTTTTGAGGCCCTACCTAGAGAATTCTCGAAAATTTCACTTGTTTTTGTGAGGCCCCCGGACCCTGCCCGGGTAGACCCATGCGTTAAGACGGCACTGGACACGGTGAGATGTTAATCCACCTTTACTCATAAAACGTTGGTACATATATGGTATTGGTGGCAATAGACAGTATGTGGACGGTAAAGAAAGGAAAAGCAACGAAGTTTCGTCCCTGCAAAAATACGCTGAAACAAATCTGAATTCAAGAAATGGGGAGGGAGATGAGTTTTTATTCTTTTGTTGCTGACAACTATCCTTTGCCTATCTCCTGTATTATCTACTGCTATATTAGTTATGAGAAGTAAATAGTACTACTCAGATTTTCTTGCATTCTTTGTTTGAAAAAAAAGGGGGGGGGGGGTGTGGTAGAAATGACTAATGTTAATGTGTGTGGAAAAAGTGTTTTTTCTCTCCTCCGATCCGTATTGTTATTTTAAGGTCACATGGTAACTAGACTAACACGAGTTATCTCGTCCTCGTCAGGCAAGAGGTCGAATTGCTTTTGTAATTTCTTTTATACCGTTAGTGATATTGTTATTTTATTATTTTACTGTTAAGTCGTGCCTAGAACAAGACTTTCCTTATCGGTATTGATCAATTGTGTCCCGTTGATCGCCTCCACATGCGGTGCCCCCTCTTCACAGCAGCCATTTTATTACAAATTCATTGCATTTTAAAATAAATCGAGGGAAAAGAAAGTCAATCGTGAACTATAGAGATCAGAGCACTTTTGCGAGTGGCAAGATGTTTCAAAGTTTGTGAGTGTTTAAAATTCCCGCTTCACAACAGCTATAGTCTCTGTAACCGCGCATCACGTATTTTTTTTTCTCGCCCAAAGGCTAAGTAATTTAGGATTGTTCTGTTTTTAATTTTTTTCCCAATTAGCTAGTTCGTTTACCTATAATAATTTCTAAGATAGCACCTCTATCGCAATTATGTTACTCTACCACGGTACGTTGGTCTTTTTATTTATGAGGAAATAAAGGAAGAGGCGGCAAGGTCTCGCTTCTGACGTGATCCAGGCAATCCTCGAGTAGGAGGGATCACCGGAAATTGATCTGGAAGTGCAGTGAAGCGCCGTTATGGAGTTCCTCTGACGGTTAATTTACTATGGCGTCGATGTGATCTCCACTGTTTCTATCATCCACTTTAGTTGCATGTGTGGTTAAAATATAAGTGCTTAGTGTGACCGATATCCAAAACGCTCGGTTTGTAAATAAACCTAGGGTTACGTTTCCGCACGAAATCAACAAATGATTACAAGAGATCGTAAACGTTACTATTCAGTAATCAAATAAAAAAAATTGGTGAACATTCACATCTTACAGGGTATATTAATTTTTATTTTCACAGACTCTTGCTAACATCCTATAATACTCGTGCACTGAGATTGACTAGGCAAAAAAAAAAAAAAAAACTCCTCTGATTCATTTCTACATGTGTTTGATTATGGGTGGTTCCTTTAAAAAAAAAGAAAATAGGAATGTTTATTTTGTGTATGAAGTTGCAGCCAGTGTGACTTGGATTGACATTTGGCTTTCCTGTGACACATGTTCAGTTTGAATGCTTGAAGCCATGTTGGAGAAACTTTCTGCAGCAATTAGATGGTATTGAAGGGCATTTAGTTCATTCTAATTTATAAATTTTCAACTAGAAGTTTTGACAACTTGTTTCTAAGTTTCATATCAATACAGATTTTTTGAGAAACTGTTGAGAGCAGCTGTTTTTGAGTGATCATATACTGTTCATTACACACAAATGGTTTTTTTTTTCGGATACTAATTGGTGATTGTCATGACTTGATTTTTAGATTTTGATCTACTCAAGAAATCATCAAAGCCATGTTTTCTACACTTTGTGTTGAAATTATATTATGAAAATAATTGAAGACAACTATTTATAATACTCCATTTATTCACCTTATTAAAACTCTCCTGAATTGGATATTTTATGAATAAATTAAATTCACAACACTGAAAAAATTCTGAACTTCGCGAAACATTTCTGCACCAGGAATAAAAAAAAGCATTTTGACTGTCTCCAGCTATATAATATGTTTATTTCTTATTGTTCGGATGGAGTGGCTGTAAGTGTTATTCTCTTACATGTACACACTTTATAAATGAGCTATTTTGCAATACACTTGTATCGGTTTTTTAAAACTGATTAGTGTTATTTAGAAGCACTCATGGAGTTGAAGAGATCAACTATATGTTTATTTACAAGGACACAAATACTTGTATTCTTCTGTCAAAATCAACTCTGAGTTAGATAAAATTTTGCATGCCAACTGGTTGTAGGATTGTTTGTCTATATTTGTTGCCTTTCATGGAACGGATGCTTCTGAGGAAATAGTGATATATATCACGCATCATTTATTCAGTATGAATGATAGTGAAGATAAAAAGATAGGACATTTAATCATTGAACAAAATTATGTACATATGACATTTATTGGATTGTTACAGTACTGGTGAGTAATGCTATTTCACATGTGAATTTATTATTTATGTTAATGGTATTGAATCATATTTACAAGCTTACCTTTTTCTTTATTTGAAAGGAAAAAGCCTATGCTAATGCAGTTTCATATGCCTTCGCTATAGTTTCGCTCTAATGTTCTCAATTGAGATAGACCACAAATCAATTGAGATTCTCACATTTTTGGAATAAGTTTTAGATTTGAAAGAATAAAGAACAAATTATCTATGAAATAGATTTAAAAAAGTAGTTGAAAAGTAAGGCTTCCTTCTGAATACCCTATCAATGATTTTGAAAAAGCAAGGCAGAGCAGCTATAGTACAATCCCTTTATTCTTTGGCAACCTTTTTTGATGATTTCCTTTCTAGCCCGATAGGGTTTTTCTTCTTAGTCAACCATTTTCATCCATTGGTGTGTTTTTTTCTGTCCGTTATTATTTTTTAAATTATTTCCTTAGGCTTCTAAGTTGTCATTCCCTTTCTTACTCTTGTTTATTGTCTGAAGATGAAGTCACCCCCCTAGAGAGGTTGTAGTAATAATAGGCTTTTATATAGAGCAGAGTTTATATCGAGTTCATTAGCGTTTTGAAGCTTTTTGTTTGTTTGTTATACGTTGCATTATACATACTGTTTTCCCATTGTGTTAAATTCTGTTTTTCTTGTTAGAATATCTCATTTTGAATTTGTTCTTTGGATTGTATTTGGATTCTCTCAGGTTGTACATTTCACATTTTTATTTTATTAATTTTTTGCATACTAGGTATTATAATTTTAGTCCCCAATGCAATCATGTTTTTAATTGAACTCTGAGACTGTTTTTGACCAAACCCAGAGTTTTTTTTTTGCCGTATTGGTGACCTGGACGTGGTACCAATAATCCAATGCTTATAGTCACCCCATCTCAAAAATACAACAATTTATTGATATATATTGAGAACTAAATAACAAGAAGGAAGACATGTTTATATAATAGTGATACTAATGAAACTAATTTTTTTACAATCACTCACGAGAAGTGTGGGGGAGGGGTGCGCTATTTATATGGGCAAGAACGCTTTACACCTTGACCATTGTATTATTTAGGATTTTTATTTATATTCCAGAGAATATGTAGAAGAATATAAGAGAATATTAGACTGTTGTATTATTTACAACAATCATGGTTTTTAATGCAGTCAATGCTCATTATCATGACTCCACGTTATTGCTACCATTCCATTACAACGACCAGTAGGATAAGTTCAAAATGTTTCTCCTATTTTGATTATCATATGTGTTTTCCTTCTGATATAACGCCCATTTTTGATGGAAGAAGGGGGGATCGTTATAACGAGCATCGACTATATTTTCATTCCTGTATCTGTCTAAGGATGTCTTATTTTTAATATTGATCCCTTATTAATTCTAAGAATGTTTTATTTGTTATTATTTCTTGTTCGTTTTTATCTTTTTTTTTTTTTTTTTTTTTCATTTTAACAGTATTTTCCCTTTTTAGCGATGTGTTGGCAAATTTGTTTTCTTTGGCAAGAGACTTCCGAAAGCATGATTCAGTTTTACTCTTGGCAACTTCTTGTCATGCTTTCTGACATTTTTCTTGTCAAAGAAAAAAAACAACACATTGCCAAAAAGGGATTATACACTGCTCAAAACAATTAGGGGAAGCAAGCAAAAAAGTGAAAAAAAACCGTGCGAGACAGCCACGTATTGGCATACAATGGATAGTACACGTGTATCAATGCGCAATACAGAAAAAAGACGTAAAAAATTTGTAATTAAGCTTTAATTCTTTGAAAATATGGAAAAAACATGAAAAGATGATTTAGGGCAACAATTTGGTTACATGTAAATGATAAAAAAAAGTACCGTTTAGACATGATGCATGAGTTTTAATAGGGCGTGTGGTCTCCTCCGACACCTAAGACTGCTGCACACCTGTTTGCCATGGATGCGATGAGGTTATCGATCAGACTTTGGGGAATACTGTTCCACTCCTCAAGAAGTGCAATCTGCAAGTCTCGGACAGTAACAGGCGGCCTTGGTCGCGCAGCAATGCGTCGTCCGAGCATGTCCCAAACATGCTCGATTGGATTCAGGTCAGGAGAGCACGCTGGCCATTCCATACGCTGTATTGTTTCAGCTTCAAGCATGTTCTCCACCAAACGAGCTCTATGCGGTCAGGCATTATCAT
The DNA here is from genome assembly GCF_987345545.1 of Pholcus phalangioides. Lineage (NCBI taxonomy): Eukaryota > Metazoa > Arthropoda > Arachnida > Araneae > Pholcidae > Pholcus > Pholcus phalangioides. Next base: position 28,938,616 of record NW_028301600.1, read on the forward strand.
CCTGGAAAACAAAGGAGTCTCCAATGGCTCCAGCGTAAGGGATGACATGAGGTTGCAGTATCTCATCTGCATACCTTCGGGCCGTCAAAGTGCCATTCCGAATGATATGCAGGTCCGTACGTCCGCCTATGCTGATTACACCCCAAACCAGCTCGTCTGTATTGTGACCTTTCACGAACGAATGCGGGGTTATTTTGAGTGCCCCTATCCCTCCATACCAGAACACGTCGGGTGTCACACTCCAGACTGAATCGGGACTCGTCTGTAAACAGCACTTGGCTCCAATCATGTTGCTCCCAATCTCGATGTTCAGCAGCCCATCTTCTTCGGGCCGCACGGTGGCGTGGGGTCAACGGAATGCAGACCATTGGCCTACGTGCATAGAGCCCTCCCTCATGAAGCCGATTACGTACTGTTTGGCTGGACACCCTTCGTCCTGTTGCCAAGAGCAACCGTCTTTGCAGCTGCGTAACATTCTCTGTTCTGTTTAACCGGGCTGTTAACCGTACATACTGGTCATCAGTTGCTGTAGTGGCACGTGGCCGACCTTGCCCTGGTCGACGTCTAACATTTCCTGTTTCTTGGAATCGATTCCACAGCCTTGCAACAACACTTTTGGCGACTCCAACAGCGTCCGCGACACTACGCTGTGTTTGCCCGGATTCCAGTCTGCCTATAACACGCCATGCCATGGATTCCGGTAAATCACGTTGTTGAGACATCCTCAAGTCACCTTGTCTCAAAAAAAAATACTGCGCAATCGAATTTCACAGTTACGGCAGTAAAGCAGACGTTTCTGCAACATCCCGATTTCTGCCCTTATCTCCTTTTTCTGGTTTTTGACGTCATGAACTTTGATTTGCATATGAAGTTTTCTTCCGTTTCCTGCTAGGCTTTAAATTATGGATGATTCATTTTATGTTACTTATCGGTATACATCTTTGCGTAATTTTGTTAAAACCATGTGCTCCCCTAATTGTTTTGAGCAGTGTACTATAGCTGTTCCTTTACTTATAGGTCATTCTCATGAAATTGGACAAAAAATGAAAAAAAAAAAGCTCTCAACCAAAATATCCAAAAAAATTCTTAGGGACACTTCTTGACCTGCTAATAAATGGAATATAGTCAGCAATGAAGTTTGTTAAAAATTCATAATGAAAAAAATTAAATTTAACCATGTTGAGAGATAGAAAATCAAACGAGGTATTTTGCCAGTTTCAGCAACTTGATATTTATGTCAGACAATCGCAGTATGTTTCGTCTATTTTGGTAGCTTGTTTTCAACTTGGACAAGAACTGATACTCTCTCTCAACAATTTTTTTATCAATTGCATTTTTCTTTTTTCATTTGTGTTTCTCGCTCCTTTTTCGTCAAGTTTATGGGTGCAACAGATTTATAATTTGTCTCTCTTGCTAGAGCATGAGATGTACTTTCACTCAGTCATTTGATGAAACATTGCTGTAGCTTGATGTTGCAACCGAGAAATCTGAATTTTTTGACGTGAAAATATTTTTAAAATTGATGCCAGGTGTGGGGAGGAACTTGTGTCCACATGAGCAACAGTTTTGTCGAACTGATTTCAAATTTCAATAACTCCATCAAAAATAGGCATAGCGCTGCCATCTTGGTCTCATTTTAAAGAGGAAAGATGAAAGTTTGTGCTAGTATTTCAATATTTTTGGGGTAGCCTGATGTCAGGAACTGCGCACACGTAAAATGAACCAACGATTTTTGAGTTTTCGGATTTAACACGTGTCTATAAATAGGTTCATATCTCAAACTACTTATCCAATCCCAGTGAACCAAGTGTTGTTTTGAAGAGGAGTATACTGTAGCTCATTCTGAGTCCGTCTCAATGCATGGGCCCATCCGAGCACCTCAAGAGATGAGGGGCTTCGGAAAACCGAGAAGTAGTTGGTTTTTTGCGAGAATTTTCCAGGTAGAGCTGCAGAAAAATCACTTGGCCCATGATGCTCTTAAGACGGTACTGGATCGACCCAGACCTATTGGACCCACTTGGTATTCCCAATGCGGCGGCGGGTGCTCAAAATTAGACTCCCACCGAGGCTGACAACTACTTCATTAAAAGGTTAGGCAGTGTCTGACACTGCTGCAGCTATTTCTATGAAAACGTCAATCGTTTATAGTAAATTTTAATTATAATTATTTTTTAATTGTTTAATTCATTTGCAACTTCCATTTATTGAAAATATTATGAGAAGTAGGATAGGCTTTGAAAATATAATGAACCTCTTGCAAATGTCAAATCTATACAAGTTTTCCCTTGCATGGTTGATTAGTCCAAATCATTCACAAGTTTAAGTTTTAAGAATTTTTGAAGGTATGCACGTAAAGGCGTGTATACACTAGCCCGTCAATCTTGGAATGTACGACCCCCTGCAGTGGTTCTAATCTGTTTGTGGGTGCACAAACTTCCTTTTTGTTCGTTGAAAAAACCGATTCCAGGTGGGTCCAGTTTGAACAGCTCAAGAATTATTCACAACATCATGCAAATTACTGAACAGCCAATTGCAAAAGCTTTCATTGCATGATCTACACGCTAATTGTATGCACACCTTAAGAGGTCTAATGTAAGAGTTGAAATGTAAGTTGCAAATGAATTAAATGATTAAAAAAATTATAATTTAAATTTGCTATAAACGATTGATGTTTCCACGAAAATAACTGTGGCAGTGTCCGACACTGCCTAACCTTTTTGATTTTATCCCTCTTCCCAACTTATGATCAAACCTTCCTTCTGGTTACCTAATGGTAAAAGGACATTTAATAAAAGCATTTCTTTTTTTCCCGAATAAACTTAATTTGTGCATTAATTTTCAATTTAAATTTATTTAAAAGAAGGTTCAAGTGATGGCCACATTCGTCATAATCTTCTCAACATAAAATTTCATAAGTGGCAACTGGTGCTGTAGGACTTGAACCAATATTTTCCAAATGCCATTGAATGGGAGAAAAAGCTTGAGAAAATTTTCATTTGGCTATAAATTATTCATAAAAAAATATTTAAAATTATGATGAAATATGAAAGTATACAGGTCCTAAAAAATATATTATTGAAAATGAGAATATATTTTGATTTTTAGACAAAATTACTTTAAAATTTGAAAAATGGGCTGGGGAGAGCCAGGAGAAGGACATTTCTTTAACAAATGAAAATTTGAATTTAAAATCTATTGATAAAAAAATTAAAAACAGAATGGTGACTTCTAGAATATAAATAGAAAGTGACAAAAAAAAGTTCTGTGTCAAATATATTTAATGTAAACTGCTGGAGACACAATTTAGGGCAATTTCATGAGAATAACCTTTATACAAGTATTGTATAGGGCCTATATGTCCGTTATTCATAATACAGTAGGCCTATGTCTGTTTTCTTCTTCTTTTGTTTGTTTTTAATATTCTCATTCAATAGTTAAATATGATTACATTAAGAAACTGGCAAAAATGGGTTATTCTAGTCTTCACTAGTTTGACATTTTCTTTATTAATGTGATATGCATAAATTACGCTGTCATTTCAACAACAGCTGAGGCGCACACATTGAGAACCACTTATCTACACTGAATTACAATTGAATCAGTTGTAATTAAACCTATTCCCTCAACTTTGTTCAAACAAGAATACTTTATAGTCGATTCGTTTGTAAGTTTGCAGTGAAGGGAAAGCTATGAGGGAACATGGAATATCCATGTCTGCTCTATCGGTTGCATGATTCAGTCAAAGCTTAGAACTGTTGGTCCACATTACAGTATATATATTTTTGTTCGTCACATAAATTGTTCTTTTCCATAGGCTAGCAATCATATTTAATATTCCACTAATGATGGTTAATTCTTAATTCTGGCGTGGTGAAGATGGCTTGCATAGGAAAGATGTCTATTTTTTTTTAACCATTTCACATGCAGGAAGAAAAAAATGATAAAAACCCCCAAGCTCCTTGATGGCCTCACTCACTTTTGCTGGTATGTTTATTAGTAATAGATGTCTCCTAGGGGTGGCAGACATTGTTTATGTCAACAGAAACATTTTTCTGTAATCAATGAGTGAATGCTATCAGAGAATTCGTTGTGGCTTGATTCTGGGAAAGAAAGTATTGGATTAATGTTAATATGAATCTATGACTAAATTTAAAAATTCAGTAAAAAATTGTATCAGGGCTTCTTAATTTTTTAATTCAAATAAAATTTAAAAAAAAAGAGAGAATTTTAACGGAATACACTGATTGACTGTAACACGTAACAGATTTTTGGCAAGGAAAATTTCATAAAGCTGACATGTAGACACAGTTGCTACAGAGCATTGATAATGGCATCCAGTATTTTTCTAATTAGTTTTAAATTCAATCCATGTATTTTAAACAATGTGTCTCAGTATTTTTTCTAAAATCGTGAATAAGACTAACAATTTCTGTATGTATGCTTCTTAACAACCTCTGATATGGGGGAACTATATTCTGTAACACGAGGATACACTCACTACCCTTTGCTTCCCTGCAAACTTGACCACAAATGAATTACAATAAAATTTTGCATGGAAATCGACTACTTAAAATAATTTAATTTTTTTTTTGTTGGCATATCTTTTTCTTGAAATATTTTATGAAAATATTTCTTTTATATTTTTTCCAGGTTCTTCCTCAGATCATGCCTTAAAATTACTGTATAAATACTCAATATTGTGCAGTCAGCAGTAACCATGAAGAGTATCAGTGCTTTCTGCAAAACAAGTAAGTTTTGTTATTTTATTTATTCTAGAAATATCAATTGGAATTTGGCTCCTAAGAACACTTCTTTATGGTAAAAAAACAAAGGAGTTGATGGTTTATGTTTCTTCAAAAGCAAAGTGAATTTTCAAATTATGTGTACATATACTTAATTCATTCATCCTGCTTTTGACTAAAAAAAACAAAACAGGTGTCTAAAAACAGGTGTTCTCCATTGAAGATATTAAAGAAAAATCTCATAAGATGGATATATAACACTGAAATATGCGATAAAGCAGTACATAGCAGCAAAAAGAAAAAAACACATACTCGGTAACATACTGAACCCAAAGGGTACCTACAGCACCTCAGGTTCAAACTGGTTAACAGCACCAATAATATGTTGTGGGCCATGTCACAAACATATTAAATTAATTAAAATAAGTATTTCACATTTAAAATGTTCTGACTCTTGCATTGTGTCACTTTTCTATATTTTATTCAATTAAGCATTCAAACATATTAAAAAAATATCATCAATCAATTTCTTCAATCAAATCACTTTGAGTAATTGAATTACAACTTTTCATTCATGGTAAATGAATTCAAGGGAAAAAAAGTGAAATTAGCATTACAAAAAAATTACTGGAAAGTTGCTCAAAATAGAAATTGTAGTAAAAATTGGCAAACAAAACCAAAAGATAGCCTAACTTGTCAGCCAAAAGCCACTCAAACACAACACTCACCCACCATCGTCCTCTGCCTGAGGCACTCAGTGGCAGGAAAACTCTTATTTCATCATATTTTACTTCATTTTAATTTGGATTTCAAAGCAACTTGGGGCTGTCTGTCCAGGAAGAGCCAGACCTCTGAACCCTAAAGGTCTGTTTACATGAGAAATGGGGAAAAGCTTGTTTAAAACCTGCATAGGCTTCAATGACGAAGCAGACTGATATAATGTATATGCATATATATGAAATGACATCGTTATTATTGTGCCCCCAGACGTTCAGAGTCTATATCCACCTATGAAAATCTGCTTCAGTTTTGGCTAAAATCTGTTTACATGAAGCAGCATTTCAACCCCACTTTATTGAAGTCGTCAGAAGTTAGTGTGCATGAAGGATTATGAGAAAGGAGGTTCTAACCCTCGCAGATCCACAAGAAAAAAGGGACAATATCTGCTCCCTATTTTTTCCTTACGAAGGGAAAAAGTCGTCAAGCAGGTGCCAGAACTTTCAATGCTACTGAAATATTGCACATGTAAATGGGGCTTAGAAGTTCCTGCCAAGAAGTGTATGTATATTCATGTCAGGTAATTTTTCAACCAAGAAGAATAGATGTATGATTCACAAAAGTACATATAATAACTAAAACTGTTGGATAGAATTTTTTTAAATACAATATCTTATATAGCACATGGGTTTACAGTAGAAAATAGTAGTAGTTGGTACATTAATCAATCTGCTAGCTCAGCAGCATTTTCAAATTGTATGTGAAATTTTAAAAGTGTGACTTGCAATACGTGGATGTGTGTTCCAGAGACTGATGTCTATCAAAGTACACCATTTCAGCTCCAAAACATGGCTATCACGTTCTGTATTTGAGAGTGGTGATTTGCTTCGATTCTTTTTGCATTGAGGAGTCTGCTTAGTGATCAGATTTCTTAATTGAATTTTTCATTTCTGTCACACAAAAGTGAATGCTGATATACTGTTGAAATTATAACATTTACATAATAAAAGGATGAGCTAAGATTATCGCTGTTTTGTGAAGTAATCAAATTTATTGGGTTTTTTTATAGCCAAATGGCCCTTACTTTTGAAACATAACTCATATTTCATTGTAGTGATTTGAAAGAGAGATAAAAGCCTTGGAAGGTGGACAGATAAAAAAAAAAATCTAAATTTTTTTTTCTTTTTCATTTCAGGCAAAATTGCTCTTTGTTCATCAGGATGCCTTCTCAAAAGTCCACTCGCCTGTGATGATGCTGCTTGTAAGCTTTTGTTTTTGTCCTTGGAAGCCACGTGAGATGGCTGTCTTCTGTGGAATTCATCAGAAGAATTCAGATATGGAATTCCAAAAAAGTCCAATTCTTCTAAAAACTTGTAATTTCTATTATATAAATGTGATATATTTGTATAGCTGAAGGTATAGAAACTGTAAACGTGGTTGTGCCAAAAAAAGGTATGGCAAGAAAGTGTGATAATCAGCGTGCTTTCAACATAGCTGTTGTTGGGCTGTCTGGAACAGAAAAGGAGAAAGGAAGCACAGGTGTTGGAAAGTCTTGCCTCTGTAATCGTTTTATTCGCTGTCTAGCAGATGATTACTACACTGACCATATTTCTGTCTTGAGCCAGACAGATTTTAGTGGCAGAGTAGTTAACAATGATCACTTTTTATACTGGGGTGAAGTTTCAAAAGTATCTGATGAGGGTATTGACTTCACATTTCATGTGGTTGAGCAGACAGAGTTCATTGATGATTCATCATTTCAGCCATTCAAAAGTGGTAAAACCGATCCTTATTACAAGAGATGTAGTCAGACGAAGCTGACATCTGCAGAAAAGCTTATGTATATATGCAAAAATCAACTAGGTGAGTTATGAAATGTTAATTTTACTATATTTTTGTTTAATGTAGACATGGTAACTTCTCTAAAAATGATTGTAAATATGCATCAAGTAAATGAAAAAATGACTTATAAATTGTTAGCGAATTTGCAACTTGTATGTGTACAGAATTTTGTGTAAAGAGATGTATGTACAACTTTTTTGGCTTAAAATTTTTGTGGATTTTTGATTTTCTATCATATACTGAGTGATTCCATAATTCCCCTTGCCACATTTTACTGGGAACTGTTGATCCTAGAGACATACTTTCAATTAGAAAAAGTATCCAAATAACATAGAAACCTCAGATATGTTAGTCATATTGAGAGGGGTGCTATAGTTATTAAAATACAAAATCTATTTATACGGACATCCTATCCTCAAAAACCAAATGAGAAATATTGTCTGAGGCTTTCATGGCTGGCGTTAAATGACTTGCAAACGGTTTCCGGGTTATTAGGCCATGGTCTAGGAGATTTTCTTCCTGACGTTTCGCCCACAACTGTGGCAGGCATCATCTGAGGTTATTTGGACGTAAGTCTCCGCGGCAAGTGAGAAAGGCTTCGTACATCTACTGTCATCAACTTGTTCTCTATATGCATTTCTGAGACTTGATCGGCCACAGAAGAACCGCATTGGTTGGCTTGTGTGGATGTGTTGTGCGCCGATTGGCTGCAAGTGGTGTCTGGCGGCGATTGGCTGTCAAGGTCATTTTCTCTCTGGCATTCATCATCTGGCAGCTGCCGCCTGGGTAAAACGGAAAGTTCAGCCGTTGCAGAACATATGTGGGAAACCGGCCACAAAATTAAATTTGAAAAGACCGAGGTAATATCGTCGGAGGTAAACTACCATGCTCGTCTTCATAGAGAAGTCATTGAAATATTCAAGCACCACAACATGAATCGAAAGGAGGAGATGATGAAGGTGCATCCCACTTGGGTCCCGGTACTTCAGCGGCGCAGAGAGTCGAGATGTGCCTCGACAGCCAATCGTTGCCAGACACCACTTGCAGCCAATCGGCGCACAACACATCCACACAAGCCAACCAATGCGGTTCTTCTGCGGCCAATCAAGTCTCAGAAATGCATATAGAGTCGATGACAGTAGATGTACGAAGCCTTTCTCGCTTGCCGCGGAGATTTACGTCCAAATAACCTCAGATGATGCCTGCCACGGATGTGGGCGAAACGTCAGGAAGAAAATCTCCTAGACCATGGCCTAATAACCCGGAAACCGTTTGCAAGTCAACCAAATGAGAAAGTTGTTGCACCATCTCTCTTAAGGCCAACAAAAAAATTCAGAGTTTCTAAGTACAATATTTACAGAGATATTTTTGAATTAAAAAAATGGGAAAGAAGTATTGTTTGTTAATTTATGCTGCTCTTTCCCAAATTTCCTCCAATTTTTGAATTCAAATTTCTCTGCAAATATTGCACTTGCATGTGAAATTTCTGTTTTTTGGTCTCGGGACAGACAGGGAAATGACTTTCTACTTTGATTTTTGTGGACATGGTATCCGTATAAAAAATTTTTGTATTCCAATAATTATAGCGCGCGGTAGCCCAGGTTGATAAGATATTTGCCTGAAGTACCAAAGGATGTTTAGAGGTGTTGCGAGTTTGATACCTGGTTCGTCCTTGTCAGAAACTTTCTTGACACAGGTACAGCAGAAATGACATGACCACAGAAAAGATTTGCTACCGCAGGGAGTCCCACATTGACGGGTTAGTACATCAACCTCTCAATGAGTATGAAAAAAAGGCTGTCGTTCGGAATCTGCAATAAATTGTAGGTCCTGGTCTAGCCTTCGTGTGTAGAAAATGACCGTGGTGTGACAAAAATGATCAAATGATCCAATAATTGTACAACTCCTTGCAACATGAATGGCATATCTGAGTTCTACGTGTTATTTGGACACCTTTTCTAATTGGAAGTATGCCTCTAAGATCAGCTGTTTGCCAGTAAAATGCTGCAAGGGGAATTATGGCATCACCCTGTATACAGTGAAAGTCCTTTATAACGATCGGGGGGAAAAAATTCTAAGGCTTATTTCAATTTTTTGCTCTATCAGGGGAAATTTGTTGTAGAACATTCCTGTTTTATCTGCATTATTATCTTTTAGATAATTTTTTTTTTTTATATTAGTGAATAAAAAGGATCATTCCCCCCCCCAATCAAAAAAATCGATTCTTGGCTCAAAGCAGTTGATTTTCTCTCTAAAACATTTTTTCATTCTATAAAAATGATTTATTGCTCAATTTTATGGCTTTATGAACTCATTAACATCTTTTTGTTAATCTGTAGGTTTCCTTACCATGCTTTGTCCAGACTTTAAATAAACTAGCAGTAAAAGATTACTGTTGCCTGTTAGTCACTGGAATTGACAAAAGTTGAATGAAATTGTCTTGTGTCCCATAAGTATATTAGGAAAGCTCAAGAATATGTGATAAGGGGGGGGGGAAGGGTAGAAAAATTGACTTTTCTGGGTATCTTTTGTAAGCATTGATGGTAAGTGGTAACAATCAATGATAATCCGTCTTTATTTTTGTTCTTGAAGAAGAATGGGAAGAACAACAGATGTTTCAAAAATTTCATTGATGTTATAGGCGAAAGCTTCCTAATTGCGCAACTTGCTATAAACACATATTTTTGTATTTTTAACATTAGCGATTTGACACATAATCTCTTGTGATTCAAAATTGTAAGATTTTTATTGTATTGGCTTTTTTACTGTATTATGAAATTTAGCTAGGCAAATATTAGCTGCAAAAGTTGTTTATTTCAAATAGAAAATTCTGTAGTTTATAAAAATAGGTGAGGGCTTGATTTAAGTTTTGTTGAATTCACCATTCATTTCTCCTTTCTTTTTTATTTAGGCATTGAAAAAGAATATGAACAAAGGTTGCTGCCAGATGGGAAGTTAAATATTGATGGTTTTGTCTGTGTCTTTGATGTTAGTGATGTGCAAGGAAGGAGTCTAGAAAAACAAATTGAATTCACAACACTTATTTTAAATAACCTCGTTAAGACAAAAAAGCCCATTGTTCTTGCTACAACAAAAAATGATGAGGCTAAAGAAATGTATGTGAAAGAAGTAGAACGTTTGGTTGCAAAAAAAGAATTCAAAGGCAACATTCCAATTGTGGAAACATCATCCCATGAAAATGTTAACGTGGACCTATGCTTTATAGCAGTTGCGCAAATGGTAGATAGAACTAAAGGTAAATCTAAAATTGTGCCATTTTTGGAAGCAGCAAGGTCTAGGAAAGAAGTTTTGGACTTTTGTACTGAAGCTTATCAGTCTTTGATTCGTGCACAAGTAACTGACTATCGTGCAATATGGAGTCAGGTGAATAAGAAATTTGCACAAAATCAAGACTTCATTCATTATTGTGAACTTTTTGGTCACGATGCTGCACAAAAGATGTTCAGAAGACATGTTAAAAAGCTTAAAGAAGAATACATTGGTAGAAAGCTACAAATGTACATCAGGATATTACCCGAAGTACTTGGGGAATTACTGCCAGATCTTGCAAGCATCGGTGATGGGTTAGTATATTTCATCTGTAAGATCTTGTGAGTTTTCCTTAAACTTTCACTGTATGATAAAAGAAAAGTCGCAGTATATTGTACTGTACCTCTATTATTGAAGCCTCACTAGGGAGTAAGTACTATGATGAGAGGCTGTTCCTGTTGAGCTTATTTAAAACATTGTGTTCACAGCAGTACTGTGCAGCAACAAAATCAAGTTAGCAGAGTGTCTCAGCATATTTATCGAAGCTGTGAATGCTAGCCAATCTCCCCATTAAAAAGTCTCGCCACAGTGAGCAACAGGCTTATGTTCAATCATAACACTTTACTCACAATTTTAAATATAGATGACATCACTGAAAAAATCTGACACCACTAGATACACACTCATACTTCTGGCACAATTCACACGGTAGTAAATTGTGCTGGCTTTCATATTTAAATGACAGACTTTATCCATCAATGGATATTAGCTTCTCTGAAGACACTGGGGATGTTTAAAACACACACACACATTAGATAAATAAAAGTCATAAAATATTGACAGAAAGACCACTAAGCATCATTCAGATGCTTGGATTGATTACTACCAATCCAAACCTAGGGAACTTGTTAGAGAGAAATCAGTAGTAATTCAACTCTGCCTTGAACCTCAAAGATTATAAGTGAAAATTGATATGAATCTGGCCAAAAATAACTTTTGAGGTATTGCATAACATCATAAACTTATTACATCGGGTCTAATTCATGCTGAAGGTAGTCCAGTGAAGTGTTCGAATATGCTACTTTTCTTATTGGTCAGGTAATGTAATAAATATGGGTATTTTTCATCCTTAAATTGATAAACAGATCAGTTTTAAGTTTTTTAAAAATTTCAGGATATTCTAATTTTTCCAAACAAACATCAGGAGTGGAAAATCTGCTACAATTGCTGCAAGCTGCTACAATTTCCAACGTCTGCTATATTTTGCTACAATGTCTGGCCTTTTGCTACATTTTGCTACTGGAATTCTTCAATTCTGCGTCATCTTGGGCCAAAAACAAAATTTTCCCTTAAACTTTCAAGTTGCATCACAGTAGAAGCTGATTTTTCGATAACATCATTTGTCCTCCCTGTAATTTGATTTCTTAGGGCCCCCTCCTCAGGATTCGGCGCCCAGGCTTCTGACAACGTGTAAAATAGAGTCAGATTGTACAAATTGCTGCTCATTCGCAAAACAGTGAAAAAAAACCTTCAATCGCAGTTTCCAGCTATTTTTTTATGAAAAAAAGTTGGTTCTTTTGATTTATGTATTCCTTACATTAATTATTTTATTTTTCCACCCTTCAAGCATACAAAACCATTTTGATATTTTGGAACACATTCAATTCACTTTATGAATTTTTTTTAGTATGAATGTGCTTAGAAGGAATGTCAGAGGAAACAAGTAAATTTCGGGCATACAGTAAAATTGGGTGTTCTAACTTGAACATTTTATTTATTTAACAAAAAAGAAATTTACAAACATATAAAAAGTAGATAGAACTGGTCATCCAAGGTGAACATGATTGTCACATACTGGATGATTTTTTCATAAAAAAAAGTACAATGTGTGAAGGAGAAAAAAAATTGTATATACACAGGGATTTATAAAAGTATAAGTAAGTAGTACGATTTCTATTCTTTTGAAGAGAGATGGAAGGAGTATAATAGTCATTAGAAAAATTAGCCTTATAATTTTCTTCTGTGGTGATATTATAGGTTTTGAGTTAGTCAAATAATCACTACTTCAAATAGGTAGACCGTATAATGACTAAGAATGTAACAGTGAGAGTAGTAAAGGGTGATTGGAAAAAAGAGCAATTAACAAAATATTTTAAAAAGTCAAATTTATACATTGTAAATCTTAATTTGATTTGTAGATTATGAACATGAGATTTCCATTTCATATCAGTCAATATAATATTGACCTAGATATGATAGGCCCAGATATTTTATGGTATTCACTTGTTCTAATTTATGAGTTACAATCAGTGTTAATGTTACATATAGGTTTATGAGCATAAAGTCAATATTCAAAGGAGGAATTTTATGTAAAGAAAAGGCGATATATTTACTTTTAGAGATATTAAGTTGTCGATCATTTGCATGAAACCAGTCTCTAATTTTTATCATGTCAGAATTTACTGTATTTTGGAGAGTCAAAAAGTAGCTGAGAGTAAAGAATATCTTCAGCAAACGTGATTATCTTGCTACTAATTATGAGATCACACATCATTTATGAATATATTGAAGAGTAGGGGCCAAGAACATCCCTGGGATACTCCTCTGTTAACCCCGAAGAAATTACTTGAATGAGAGTCACATCTTACTTTCTGTGATCTGTTCGTCAGGTATGATACTACTACTACTTCACCAAACATGCACCTCGTACACATTCCTTTACAGAATTTCTAACGAATCGACACATGCCAGAAGGTGTGTTCTGAGTGTATGTTTGGCCCAAACGTATTTATGTTGTCTGAATTATGCTTGTTTCTTGTTAATGCTTCCATCTGACCCTAGTTGCATCTGAGATAGTGCACCGTTGAACTCGTAAGAGAATCGTGGGTTGTTCGAACCAAAATGAGCGACCTTGCACTTATCAACGCTAAACGTCATGCTCCATTCATTTGCCCTTTCTGCAATCCTGTTTAAGTTGTTCTGGAGCAACTCCCTATCGTTTTGATTCCCGATTACCCCCATTAGCTTCACATCATCTGCGAATTTGCTAGTAATCCCATCGATACCCTGATAGAGTTTATCGATAAAAAGTGAAAAATGTATGGGGCCAAGGACACTTCCTTGATGAACTCCACTTGTGACCCTGTCCAACCAGAGAATTCCCTGTTCACCATAACTCGTTGCGACCTATCTCTCAACCACTATTCTACCCAATTCAGCAAGTTGTCCCCGATTCCAATCTCATGTAAACGCTTCAAGAGTTTGCCATGTTGGACCCGATCGAATGCCTTCTGGAAATCAAGGTAAACAACATCTACATTTTTGCTCTTACCCAAAGCCCTAGTCACGTGATCATAGAAGCAAAGGAAGTTAGTTACACATGACTTCCCCTTCCTGAATCCATGCTGATTATCCGACAACACATTATTCTCGTCTATCCACTTCACAAACTGCCTTTTGATGATAATTTCCAAAATTTTCGAGATGGAGCTCGTGAAACTCACTGGACGATAATTGGGCACAGCTTCTCTACTACCCTTCTTAAATATTAGAACAACATTAGCAAGTTTCCAATCCCTTGGGACGATGCCCTCAGCAACACTACTCCTGTATATCTGTGTGACTGGCCCCAACAATTCATTAGCACATTCCCTGAGGACCCTGGGATAGATATCATCATTATATATGTACTAAAATCTAGTAAAGCAGCTTCAGTGTTATGGTTAGCAAGAAACCCATGTTGATTGGGGGAAAAATTTATCCCAGACTACAAATTCAGAGAACAAAAGCCAAGACAAATTTCTTATAAAAATGTGATCAATGCATGATTTAGAGCAGTGTTTCCCAATGTGGGCAACATCGCCCTCAGTGTGCAATAGAAGCTATGGGTATAGCATTAGGATCCTATGGGTTCGCTTCAGTTGAGGGGGCAATGAGAAAAAAAAAAATTTCTTAAGGGGGTAATGAAGCAAAAAGTTTGGAAACTCTGACTTAGAGGAAGGTCTAGTGGTTAGAGATACCATAGGTAGGAAACTATTGCTTGATAGGAGATAAAGATATTCATAATGGTTAATATTAATTTGGTACAGTATATTTATATTAATATCACCAATAATATCATGGTTTTGTGTATTAGCTAATAAAGTTTCGAACTCAAGAAGAAAATCTGAAACAGTGAAGGCATGAGACCTATAAATACAGATTATTAATAAATTAATTGAAGGTTTGAGAATCTGCTTCAATCTGAATCAATTTCAGCAGTATTAATTTGCACTGGGTTAATCAAAACAAACCTGAGGCATGTTTTTTGAGAAAATGCAACACCACCAGAATTATATGATCAACAGCATGAGAATTTCTGGAAACCATTGATTTACGAATCACAATTAAAAGTTTTTGGGGCAATTTCATTTATTTTTAATTATCATGTATAGTATGCTTTAGTTAGATTCTAGTTTTAAAAATGTAATGGTTTGAACGGCTTAGTGCTATGCTCAATTTTCAACCATAAACAGTCATTGATGAAAATGCACTCATAGACTCTCCTACTTTGATATAAACATTATACTGTACCATAATTGTTTGCATTAAAAAAAACTGGTATGGAATTCAAACATGATTTTAAAAAATTTAACATTATTTTTTTTCTTTTCTTTCCTAGTGTTATGTGAGATTTTATTTTTTATTAATATCTGTGGAGGAAGTTGAAACACATCAAATGAAAAATAAAGAATAGAGTACCTTCTCTTCCTCCCCCCCCCCCAACTCCGTATAAATTTTGAAAATTCATAAAAACCAGAAAAATAACAAATAAAAAACAATTTGCAGGGTTAGCATCATTAGGTCACAGGAATTTTTTTAAGATGGAAAAAATAACTTAAAAAACAGCTGATAGGTGGCGCTGATGTACACAAGTTGAAGAAAAGATATGCAAATAATGAACAGAATTCCTCCAAATCTTTTATTACAACAGTATGTGTTGCACATGACCACCACCACAGGAGCTAACACATTGCAGGCCAGTCACAAATCCAGCAACGGCAGAGTGCAGCAGGTCTGGATGTATACATGACACTTCTTGGCGAATCGCATCTTCCAGTTCCGACAGATTGGATGGATGTTATTTGCATATCTTTTCTTTGACTTGTGTATGTCAGTGCCGCCCATCGGCTGTTGAGTTATTTTTCAGTCATAAAAAAAATTCCAGTGACCTAGCAATGCTAACCCGGCAAACCGTTTTTTATTTTGGTTATTTTTCTGGGTTTTTATGAATTAAAGTTTCTGCAGACTTTTTGCCCACCCCATATAATATCACAGTGGTTGTTCTATGTGTTCGGAAACTTGAGAAATTACTTATTGCAAGTGAGAGAATACTGCTAAATGAAGCTTGTGGCATGACGAAAGATTTCATATCATTTCATCCTTTAATTGTGTCGAAGATGACAAGCTGGTATATTCAGGACTTGCAAAGAACAATTATCCATTCATCAAGTGTTTGTTTAGTAGTATATGAACAATATTTTGATATGGATATCAAAAACGATTGCTATTCATCATTCCAGATAGTTTTAAATTCCAGTCTGTCTAGTGTTGAATAATGTGAATGTGTGTATTCCCCCCCCCCCTGCTATAAAAACTAGTTTAATTTTTGTAACTTGCAATTACTTTTATTTTCAAGTGAATGGAAAAATGTTAGAGCTAAACTCCAGCAGCATCCAGACTTCAACCAGTATTTCTTGGAAAGTCCAGATGAACAACCATGGCAAGAAAGTGATTTGGTTGACAGCAATGAGACACGTATTCCTCTAGACATACTGGATTCTCCTGAAGCTGAAGCATGTTTTGAAGAGCACAAGGCTAACCTGGAAGCAGATGAACACCGTCGAGAGTTAGTGTGGTTTTAAATAGTATTCATAATCCCTAGTTGGGGATTCAACCCTCCTCTTTATACCTCCACTAAAACAAAAAATATAAATAAAAAGGTTAAGTTTTTATGATGAATGGTTTTTAGGCTAAAAGGCTATTGTATGTTGAGTATTCATTTGAAGTTTTTGAATTGTAGGCCTCTGCCAAACAATATTGAATAAATAAAGTGGGAGAAAGGAAAGAATAATCCTACTTATGTTGCTTTACAAATTCCGAAACCTCAATAAATGTGTTTCAATTTAAACTAATCAAAATAGATTTATTTCTTCAAGTAAATTAAATGTGTACATGTGTTACTGGCTACTGCCCAAGTCTAGGCACTTTGTGAAGTGGCCAACCAGTTTATGAACTGGCCATTGACTGAAGTGTGTAGTAACATAATGCATACAAGCCAATGTGCATAACATATATATATATATTGAAATTTGAGAATTTTTATATTTTTAAGTGGATTATTCTAAAATTTCAATAATGATCTTTTGAAATCGAAACATTAAATGCTGTAAAATCTGGTTAAATGTATAGGCAGGGGTAGTGTATATAATAATTTATTTGTTTAGGCCGAAGCCCCAGAATTTGTACAACAATTTACATTGCAAATAAATACAGTTTTAAGGCAACATCGACGAGAAGAAAAAAATTACAAAGGTGAGTACAAAGAGGAAAAAAATAATTAAACCAAGGGTGACAAAGGACGTAGGGAGAGGGAAAAAGTATATTGTGCAAAAAAAAGACTGAGAGACTAAGCTAATTTAAAAAAATGTATCCCATGCAATAATATGACAAATATGCAATTAAAAAAAAACAAATTATGAATCTCAAAATACACATATTATTTAAAGTCAGGAGTATTTTAATTGTTTACAAAAAATATATATATATATACATATAGATGACTTGCTCTTTCTAGTATTCTCAGCTTATGAGAGAAAAATCAGGATTTCAAAACCGTCATCGCGTTAAGATCTAAAAATATAATCTTATGTGGTTTATTTTCTATCAAATATGCCGCCTCTGAAAGAAATCAAAATATATTGAACATTGAGCGATGACAATCTTATTCCCTGTAATGATTCACATGAGCAAAACACATGTAGGGCTGGGCTAGTGAAAATTATCATTAAATTAAGGCTGCTAAAAATTATGAATGCAGCAAAAATTTATATTTTCGGCATTACTTATAAAGACCTGCCTACTCTCCAGATTTCGGCAGAAAATTAGATTTTAAGTGAGCTTTCACGTTGTCACGTCAATGACTGCTGTTGTCGTTAGAAAAAACACCCATAGAGGACAACCGTGGTCATTTCCATCTAGCAGTCGTAAAAAAAATCTCTGTGGGGTACCCCCCTTGGGAGAATTTCTGGATTCCAAAAGTTAGCACGTCAAAAGTTGGCTGTAATTTTTGTCAACCAAAGATTGAAATGTTTGCTTTTTGATTTCTGAGAATCTTTAAAATCTAACAAATTCACGAGCAAGATGAAATAGAATAATTGAACACTAGAATTATACAGTGTGATTTGTATAGAATCGGCCCTACATACAGTGCACCTTAATATATAGGCCCACTAGGTCATGGCCCCTGGGAGCCTCTTGAAAGTGAGATCTGATTAAAATTTTTAAAAGTAAACTTGTCTCGCCAGTTGAAGGTCTCAGAAAAATCATTTTGCCCAGGATGTTTTTAAGAACACAGGCACTGGCCACATAATATTTATTACAAAAGATACTGTATAAAACAATTATGTACAGTTTAATGTCGTTGTAATAGACTAATAGGGGCTCAAGGTTGTCCTTTTTAATGAAATTCTAGTTTATAACAAATAATTCTTATAGGGTGTAATGCAGCATCCGTGTGTACATCCGTGAAAGTATGGTAGTTAGCTATAAAAAGAGATTATTATATAATCCAATAAAAAAAAAAACAGTCTTCAACAAACATTGAATTGAAAAAGATGTTACACATATATATATATTGTATAATCTTTATGTAGAACAAGAAGGATTTGGTTCATGTGTTGATTGCTTGTATCTTTTAATTTGAAAAATTACTTTCTGTTGCGTGTGTTTTGCTGCTTATTTCTTCAGTTAATCATTGCCGGAGGTGTTCATAATATGCAAGCACATTTTCATTTGTTGATTGTTAATCAGAATATACAAATACAAACACAAAGGCCCACAGCAGGCAAATTGCCCAATGAGGTGGCTAAGATGCCCATAAAAAATATGGATATGTCCAATATATAAAAGCATATATCATGAAAATTTGTATATAATACACTGCCTATAAAAAAGATTATGACTGTCTTATCTAAGTATGGATAGCTTATCGATTTATCCCAATATGTTTATCATACTTCTTTTTAAACATCAATTGTATTGGAATTTACAACGTCCGGGGGTAAGCTGTTCTATTTATTAACATTTCTTCAGAGAAAAATTCCCTGCAACACAACCTGGAATTGTCTCTTACCTAACAATATTGGTGTCCCCTTGTCAAAGCAGTTGATTGACAGTGTATTAATAACTTGCGGTCCATCATCCCATTGAAAATTTTATACACTTGAATCATATCCCTGACTTGCATTCCTCCAATGTAAACATTCAAGAAATCAAGTCTGTCTTCATTTTTTTTGTGTGTTAACAAGAGCGCACGTAGCTCTTCTCTGCACCCCTCAACCAAGTCACTGTCCCTCTGTAAGTATGGTCTCCAAAACCTTATGGCCAGAGTTGTAGTGATTTAAATCATGATTTTATCAACTGATATAAAGAAATAACTGATTTAAATCAATTTATATTTCAGATGTGAAAAATCATCTGTTTTGATTGAGTAAAATTATTTATGAAGCTTTAAGAAGCGATTTGAATTTTTCTATTAAATTATTTTAAATATTATATTTTTAAATATTTATAGTATTATAATATATAAAATCAAATATCAGAAATGCTGTAGTCATACAGATTTAGCTGATAAATGGTTACCCAAGATTTACAATGATGAAGTTAAGGGATTTAAAGCTGAGTTAGAAAATCAGTTTCCATGATACACAGGATCAAAACTTGTGTTAAGTGATCAAAATAAAGTGTTTCTAGTGAAGCAAATGAACAATTATTTAAGTTAAAATTATTCAATACTGCTGTAAGATATACTGAGTGATTCAGAAAAGATGGGGAAAACTTTGAGGTGATGGTACACACCAATACAAACAATTGTCATCAAAGAATGCATGGTTTAACATGAAATGCGTGGTTCAAAACGGCTGCTCCCCAAACGTCAAAATGGCATTCCTGCTGAAATTTATTGAGAGAAAAATACCACCATGCATGAAAATGCAACCTGGGGAAGAAGAAACTGTATGCAAATCATCTTGCAAATCATATGCAAATCAAAAAACCTGCTAGAACAGCAGGTGTAGAAGACGAGATTTTGGAGATGGTGGAAGATCAGCCAACTACAAGCACATGAGCCTTGGTGTGCTCGGTTTTACTATGTTGCACCCTGTAGCATGTTTGCATTCCATTTTAGACCATGCATTTTCTTTGATGTTGTTTCTTTTTGTGTGCACTACCACCTCTTAAAGTTTTCACATCTTTTCTGAATTACCCTGTATATTCAAGAAATGTGTAAGGTTTTTTTTCTCCTTTTCTTAATAAAATGTTCTGATATATTTCACAAGTATATGATTCTTTAGTTTGCAAATATTTTTTAAATAGCTGTCATTCTTTTAAGTTAAAATTTCTTTAACTGCATATTCTTTAAAGAAAATATAGATTAATGGGTAATGCGTTAGCACATTATATACATATTTAAATATATATATTTTGTTTAAAAAAAAAGTTTCATTAAAATAAAAAAAATTGTGATTTAAATTAAAAAAAAATTGATTTAAATCAAATCAGTTTGAAATTAAAAAAAAAAAAATTAACAACCCTGCTTTCAACATAGTCCAGCCCAGGATGAACTAAGCCTTGGAAAAGCAGAAGAATGACTTTAGAAAAATGTGAAGAGACCTTCTTAAATAATAAAATTTAAATAACTAAATTTAAATGATAAAATTCAATGTTTTTTTGGGAAGGGATATTTTATTTTGATTTATTCTAGTAAGCGCAATCTCTTGATTCTACTAAATTCAGTGAGTTTCTGCATCTTATTTTGTCACTCGGTCCCATTTTAGTGTTCGATGATGTTTTTATTTTCTTCCTTGATAAGCTAATGTTGAGACATGGGGAAGAAAATTGTAGTGTGAAATGAATTGAAGTCATGTTGGTTGTTCCAAGCAGGATGTGACACATAAGCAGGCACCTTAATGAATACTCTATATTCATATTCATGAAGACTCGATTGATTTGTTCATGAGAATGATAGTAAAAGTAAAATTTGTGACTGCTGATTCATTCCATCTATTTTTTTTTTGACTTTGTTTTCTCAAATACATGAGGTGAGCATGTTTTTTTTGACACATTTAAAGAAAATAAAAAAAGTGATGAGAAGTTTAGTAACTATGCTTTAGCACATTGTTTAAGAAGCAAAAATTCAATTGCTATTCAATTCTTAGGTCGAGAAAACTAATCTCTAAAATAGGTAAAAAAACTGTAGATTTCAATGACTGTCTTTCACTTAAGTGAAGAAATGGGTTTTTGAAAAATTTTGTGTAAAATAAAAATCAAAATATACAATTGGGTATCGCTAACTCAAGTTTTGACTGGAAGTTAATATTTTTCTAATGCAAGTGAAATTTGTAAACTTCTATAAAAATTGACTTGTCTCTATAACAATTTTTTTGATTGAACAAGGTTACGCTATTATTTGACAACTTGACTGAATATATTAGTTCAAGATGAAAAACAAAATATAGTTGAATGGAAAAAATACGAGTACTATATCTTAAGATACTTACTTGTTTATAGGATGAAAAATCTGTTCAAAGAACTGCTTGAAGAGACTGGTTATGTAACGCCTGGTAAGCCACTGTCAGAAGTACAAGTCTTATTCATGGGAAGAGAGTGCTACGAGGCTCTGAGTGATGTTGATCTGCAAGAAATATATGATGAACATCAAAGAGAAATAACTGAGAAGGCAAAACAAAATTTTCAAGAGCTGCTTTTGGAAAATGCTGAACTATTCTATCATTTCACTAGTACTGGTCCTGGTAGTGTGATTACTCAAGAAGATATCAACAAGATCACAGAAAAATTACAGGAGGACTTGCGGTGTGTACATTCTAAATTTTCTAATACATTCTCTGTTCAATATAATTTTAATTGCATGTGAATAAATATTTGATAACTTAATAGTTAGCACATTTGTTGGAATTTTAAGAGAATTAAAATTCATTGTGGGTAAAAAAAAATCATATTCATGAAATCAATTTAAATTTTTATGCTTAAAGTATTTCTTTGTTTTATTCTGCAACATCCAATAAAATACATATGAATATTTATGAGCGAATTTTACTTCAAGTAACAGTATCTTGTTTGCATAGTCTGTATGCTCTGAATTGATAGCATTGTTTTTGACCAAGACAGTCAGACAACCCACAACTACCATTTTATTTTGCTGAAATGTACTCTGTACCATAAAATATTGCAAGCAGGTTTCTGAAGCCATATATTGCAGAGCCTCTGTTTCTCCAAACCGAAATGAGAGTGCAAAAAATTTTTAGTTAGTTTTCTAGAAATAGCTTTTATATCTAAAAAAAGCCCTCTTCTGAGCCCTCCAAATATTTGGTTTGGTTTTTACCACCATCTCCAAGTTTAGCCCATCCTTTATCAATCACCCTGTAGACATCATAAACCTATGCAGTAATGCTAAATGTACCTGGATGACTAGTTGGAAAGGAAGCCAGACACAGGTGATCATTCAATAAAGAGAAAATTTATATATTTGTGGATAAATTCTGAACCATGAATAAAATCTTTCAAAAGGTAGGTTGTGTTTTTTTAAAGAGAGGTGGCCAATCAGGTTTTACTGGACACAGTATGTCCATTATTATTGTTATTCAATAGCTAATTCTTGAACCGTTACTCTTAGAGGTGACTTAAAATGACAAAAATAGTTTTAAATGTTGTCACACATCTTAGAAGCAGTTTAAAATCAAAAGAATTTGATATTTGAAATATATTTTGTAATTGGATGTTATCTCTAAGAATGATGCTTTAGGAATTAGCTATTTTTGATAAACATAGTGGACACCTTTGTGTATATAAAGGATTTCCAGGTGAGAATTCTCACCCACCTGTTCTCTGGAATTTTTTGTAATTCCTCGTTCCCGAAATCTGGAAAATTACTGTTGACACATTAATGCTGAAAATGGAATATAAAAGCTTTTAAAAAAATCTTGTAAAGAATATTGGAATATCAAGAATATTTGTTGAAAATTTAATTTTCTATACCTATAGCAAATTGAGAAAAAAATAGGGGAGGGAGAATATAGATAGATTGAGTAAAAAACATGTAGGGGAAAGAGCTTCCAATATGTGTAAACTGTACTAGCAACCCTGCCTACTATGAAATCCTAAAGTGTTTTGGGGAAGAGAAAACGAGAGATGAACGAAGGAGATAAGATCTGAAAAAACACATGGTTACGATTCGGGCTGTTGTGATTTCTAAATGTGCTAGAGCGTCAATAGCTATCCTAATTATTTTATGTGCGGGTCCGTCCATTTCTGAAAAAGGCAGAAGCTCTCTGTTAAAGTGAAATATGCATAATACCTTTATATTTTCTCGCGCACCCCTTACATCATGACCTTAGTTAAGGGCTCCCTTTTCCTCTGAGAATAATGGCGTAATACCCGCCAATACTTTCTTACCTTCTTTATTCTCTCCCCCAACCTTGATAATTAAAAACTGCATGTGAATCCCTTCCCTGGGAAAATTTGTCATTCACAACTGGCCCCTGTTTTTTAATTGCTTCAAATAAGAAAAAAACAAAACTGTATAAGTGATGGTGGGGGAGGAAGGAAAATACTTTGTACAGTTGAAGCTACAAATCTCAAAAATTTGGATGCAGTTTAAAACGCAGAATTATATAATTTTTATTTTGTGTTAGTGGGTATGAATTATTATATTTATCAGTAGTGATTAAGTGTAAGCATGTGATCAGCATAATTGGAATAAAGCCATCTTAGGTAAGGCAAAGGTAAGCATTCTTTTTCCCCCTTTGCTAACTGTGGGAAAATGAGGAAAAATGGACGTTCATGCTGCATAAATTTAATCTGCAAGAGGAAAAATATGAAATTGTATAAGTCTTTCAGAGCCTGGCCAAACTGCAATGAAATTTAGGACCTGGTGCTAGACCCATTACTAGCGCGTGAGTGGCATGGTGGTAAGATGCTTGTCTACCACCGTGAAGGTTGCTGTCATGGTCCCGGTTTCAAACCCGAGGGAGGATATAGATAAGATATTTTCTCTAACGAACTTGAGATGACCACCGATAAACAGCATCTTCATTTCCAACCCATTTCATTAATGGCAGTAAATTGCAATACAGCGATATGGCCAGAGCTGGTGTTTGGTGAAGTAGTAGACCCGTTACTAGAAGTCTCGAGTGCACAAGAACGATTAACCATTTAATGCAAAGATCTTCAAATTTTTGCATTTACTGCATGGATCATTAATATTATAATACAATATTAATCAATTAATTACAAAATTTGGGATTTGTGTCATTAAAACATCATGCAATTGAAGTTGTGCTGTGCATAAACGCAGGGCTCCCACTTGTCCTACCTTTTTACCAAATTCTATCAACAAAATTGATGTAATTGATTTTAATTGAGGAGTGAGTCATCATGCACGATATATTGCCAAATATTACAAATGTTGTAGATTGTAATTGATGATTCTGCTAAAGCAGAAATTATATAATTTTTAAGGTTATTTGGGATGGTGTATGTGAACCATTTGGTTCATTAATTTTTCATTTTCTTAGTTTGAGGGTTCAATAAGTAAAGTAATCATTAAAACCTGTCTGGATGGAAAAAATACTTTTACTTATTACTTCATGGGCAGTAACCAACATTCATCATTCACAATTATGGTCCACATTTTTGTATACGTGAAACAACAATTTGCATTACAAAGCAGTTGGATACATAGGCCTATTCTAGGTTTGTAGCATTCAATTGTCTTCTGTATTTTTAGGGCATGCAGAGGCATAAATAATATTTACAATGCTCAGCGAAGAGGTGGAAGTGCTTCATTTGTCAAAAACGATTACACTGGCATTGAACAGTAAAATGTAAACAGATCCTTTTAAAAAAGGATGGATGATACAGTAAAACCTTCCAGTTCACTTTGAATTATTTATGTCTGACCTTATAATTTACATATTTTGCACTGTACTTTTGTAAGTGGTCTTGAAAGAGCATCATTCTTACATGTCTTCATAATTTACTGTGTGCGTTGTAGAAGAGAGTGGACAGACTAGACTGTGGAAGACTCCAAAAAAGAATGTAATTTATTTATTTAATATTGTTTGGACAAGACATATATACAAGACAAAGACATATATATAAGAGGGATGGGATTTGACATAGGCGATTGATGCTACAAACAATGCTTATATTGTGAGGAGAAACAGAAAAGAAATATCTGTGGTTGCTAGTACCCTGTTTTGGCCAAAAATTGTTTTTGTTACCAAGTCATTTCTGTCATTTTGCTTTTGCTCGAGTCGTATCTTACAGGATACTGAAATAGTGCTATGAAAAAAAAATTTTCAAGTGTGTTTTTATTATGCTATGATTATATGTTGTCTAAGGAGGGTAACCTCCCCGTCCTGCTTTCTAGCTCTACTTTTTCTAATTTGTTTAGTGGGAGCCCTGTAAATAAAATATTTTAACTTTAAAAAGTAGAAAGAGTAATTGAAGCCGAAAAAAATGTATAAATGGAGAGAGTCGGATAAACAGGGGTTCACTGTAAATATGTGATTTTGGGAATTCCCTAGAAATACAATTTTCTGATTCCCGAAGGCTTCAAAATGTTGGGAATTCGGAAACGCTATGTATATATGTATACAGGATGCCTACCTAATTCCTTTAACCACAAATTACTGGAAAACCTTTGATCCTAGACAGGGTTCCTAGCGACCTGGAAAGTCAGGGAGAATGAGGGAATCAGAAAACGGTCATTGAAGATGTGAAATATTTGTCAAAAGCCAGAGAAAATCTGAAGGGGAAAAAATCAGAGAGGATAAATCTACATTCAAGTGGTTTACCTTCACTTTCTTCCACATGGAAGATTATTTTTCAGATTCCCAGGGAGAGAAAAAAAATCTTTATCAGCATTTTCCTCCAGATCCTCTACTGAGAGAAATGTCTTATCAGTTGAAGGGTGGGATTTTACATATATATACTGGAAAACAATGTTGGTCAAGGAACAATCTGCCCTCTGAGTAAATAGATGAAGGGATCTAAAGTGGTGAGACCCTCCTTTTTATTGTTGAAAACAAACCCAATACCAGCTCTTAATTTCTTTTCTATCTCTTCTGAAAAAACATTTTATCCTCTTGTTTTTTTTTCCTGCTTGTGGGTAGAGAACCTTTAACCGTTATATGTTGAAGAATGATTTGAATTCAATTATCTCTGTGTGAGATTTCCAAGGAAACTGGTTTTGTCTTTAAGATCATATACTCAATTTGATTTTGTAAGGGGGTGGTGGTGGTGGTGGTGGCGGCAAAATATTATCATTCTGTCTGTAATGTGCTTTTCAGTGGTATATCACCGTGAAGTGATATACATTTGCGCCCCCCCCACCCTGTATTCGCGGTTCCCGTATTTTCAGGGTTTTTTTCTTCATTGGAATTTTTTTTCAGCAATGCTCATTCACATGTTTTGTTTACAAAATTTGAGTTGTGCATGTTTAGGATGGCTCATTTGTCTAGTGCTACCGATAATGCTCTGAAAAGACAAAAAAAGTGAAAAATTTACAAGAAAAATTGAATATATTGGCTATGCTTGGCGAAAGTAAGTCTATTGCTGCTGTGGCTCGCCATTACGGACAGTGAGATATATCAAGAAAAAGGAATCTAAAATTCTGTCAGCTGTGGCTGTAGCTGCACCTGTGGCAGCGAAAACTTTGCATCGCCTACGGAATCCATGTGTTTCTCACACCGAAAATGCAGGGTTTTTTGTCGGTACAAGACTGCTACGAAAAAGGTAGTCTAATTGATTGTAATATTATAATGGGAAATACAGCGAAAAGATTAATTTACTCTTCTATAAAGGGAAGGGCTAGTGAGACTTCTATTTCATTAGAATTTTATGCAAGTAAAAGTTGATTTCATTGGTTTAAGAAATGATTTGGATTACGCAATGTAAAAATCACTGGCGATCAAGCAGCTGCCGACCAGGAGGCAGCTAGAAAATTTCCAAAGACTGCAGAAAATTATTAAAGAGAAGGGATATTCACCTCAGCAGGTGTTTAATGCTGACGAAACTGCACTATTTTGGAAAAAAATTCTGCAGAAAACATTTATCATCCAAGAAGAAAAGCGAGCCCCTGGTTTTAAGGCAAGTTAAGGTAGACTTACTATGTTTGTGTGCGCAAATGCGTATGGGTACATGGTAATGCCCACCATCATTTTCAAATCTATGAATCTGTGAGCATTGAAGGGAAAGGATAAGTCAAAGCTCCCGCACAGTATTTTGAATGAACAATGGAAAAGCTTGGACTACGAAAACATTTTGCTTGGATTGGTTTAAATGATGTTTCATTCCGAAAATCAGGAAGTACCTTGAGAGTGAAGACATGCCATTCAAAGTTCTTTTGATACTGAATAAAACTCTTGGATACCCAGATGCCAATGAGTTCAAAGCTGACGGATTGTGTAGAAGTCTGTTATATGTCTCTTAATACAACATCTACCATTCAGGCCCCTTGATCAGAGGGTAATGCGAGCATTCAAGGCTCACTTTACATTTCACTCAATAAAGATGATTGTGCACGCAATAGAAGAAGATGCAAATGCAGAAAATATCTTGAAGGTATGGAAGAATTACTCTATCACTAATGCCATTACTGTCATCACTAGAACCATGGCAGCTCTTAAGAGAGAAACAGTCAACTCTGGTTAGATTATCCTTTGCCCACAATGTGCACTCCATGACACAACCATTTTTGCAGAGCCAACTGAAAAGATAAAAGACATTGTCACATTTAGCGAAACAGATGGATGGAGAAGGGTTGAATGATATGGATATAGAAAAGAAGTTGAACTGCTAATTAATAGCAATTCAGAGGAGGCATTGACCAAGGAGGAATGAATGCAGCTGATTGCTAATGAAACAAGTACCAGACGAAGATGAAAATAAAGAAGTAAAAGACAAGTTCACTGTGAATAACATGGCAGGAGGGCTTTGCAAGTTCAAATCAGCAATAGATTATTTTTGTGATATAGATCCCTCTATGGTACATTCTTCACATATAGAAAAATTAATAGAAGTCTTGTTAACATACTCCAACATACTTGATGATATGAAGAATAAATGGCAAACAGAAATCACAATATTCTTTCAGAAAACATCGACAATATTCTTTCAGAAAACATCGACAATATTCTTTCAGAAAACATCGACAATATTCTTTCAGAAAACATCGACAATATTCTTTCAGAAAACATCGACAATATTCTTTCAGAAAACATCGACAATATTCTTTCAGAAAACATCGACAATATTCTTTCAGAAAACATCGACAATATTCTTTCAGAAAACATCAACAATATTCTTTCAGAAAACATCAACAATATTCTTTCAGAAAACATCAACAATATTCTTTCAGAAAACATCAACAATATTCTTTCAGAAAACATCGACAATATTCTTTCAGAAAACATCGACAATATTCTTTCAGAAAACATCAACAATATTCTTTCAGAAAACATCAACAACCAATCGCTGCACCCTCTTTTACATTCCCTTATACTTTTGCGTCACCCTGCTCTTCTCATGATGTTCAATAAACGAGATAAATAAATAAAAACTATGGTTTTGGTTATTCTTAAATTTCCCGTATTTTCCCCACCCCCAGAACATAACCCCCACAAATACGGGGGTGGTGACGACTATAATTTGAAGTGATATTGGAGGGTTTAGAATTATATATGCGAGTGACAATAAAGAATGAGAATTATATATGCGCTTTCAGTCAGGGAAATGATCAAGCAGATTTTGCTGGGAACCCTGCTAGAGGCATACTTCAAATTAGAAAAAGTATCCAAATAATGTGTAGACTTCAGGTACGTCATCCATACAGGGTGGTAACTATTGATCGCCCAATAATTACACAATTTCTTATGAAAAATTAATATAGAAAAGTGTTTTCTGTTTTAGGATCTGACTAATACACTCATGTCCATAAAGTGAGGATAATGCCAGCTCTGGCAAATAAAGGTTCAGAAACAAAAAAAAGTTACTTATTCATAAAGCCCATTTATTAAACAAAAGATAAAGAACAAAAACGATGGTGTATGTATGATACCATTCATAAAAACTATGATTTTTGCTCCCTGGAGCAATTGTAAAAAATATCTCCTTTACAAAAACTTACTATTACATGGTTGATATGATGGTTAATACATTGTATGTCTCCCATGCGATGAAATACAGTCCATACAACGCCTAGGCATGCTGAATATCAAATTATCGATCTGATCTTGGGGAAGATCACTCCACTCAGCAAGCAATGCTCTCCGAAGTTCCGGTACACATGTAGGAGGTGGTTGACGGGCTGCAACTCGTCGGCCAAGCATGTCCCACACATGCTCTATCGGATTCAAGTCAGGTGAGAATACTGGCCATTCCATACGGGTTATATCCTCAGATTCAAAGCATTCGTTTATGATGTTTTCTCGGTGAGGACGAGCGTTGTCATCCATAAACACAAATTCTGCGCCCATGGCACCCCTAAACAAATGTACATGTTGTTCCAGAATGATGTCCCGATAAATTTGGGCTTTCATGGTTCCGGTTTGAACATGCAGGTCTGTTCTAGAACCTAGTATAATTCCACCCCAAACGAGCAATGTTGCACCACTGTACCGGTGTCGTTCAATGATGCTGTCTTGGTGGTAACGGGTACCTGGCGTTCTCCATATGAAAGTCCGACGTGAATCAGACTGCAAGCTAAACCTGGACTTGTCGGAAAACATCACACAAGCCCACTGTGACGATGTCCACATTGCATGTTCTCTACTCCAGGCTAATCGCTGCCGACAGTGAGTTGCCGTGAGCAGAACACATCTGACAGGCCTGCGAGCATATAGACCAATATCTCCTAAACGTCTGTACACGGTTTGCCTTGAAACTGTGGTACCTGTGGCTGCAGATAGCTGACGAGACAGGTCGGATGCTGTGCTCCGTCTGCTTCTTTTGGCAGTTACTGCCAACGTCTACTAACATTTCCGTTATTTTGGAATCGTTGCCAAAGCCTAGAGATGACACTTTGGGCAATTCCAAGTTCCTCGGATACTTCTATCTGAGTACGCCCACATTCCAGGCGGCCGATAATTCTACCACGCAAAAAATCATCCACATGCGTTTTCTGTGTCATAACTATTCTCTTATGGCACTGAGCGCCTTACAGAACTCTTGTGAACAATTTTACTTCTTTGCCACCATTCCTTATATACCCCCCCCCTTACACTCTTGTCATTGTGACGTACTATCGGCATCATCTGGTGGCTTCCTGAAATTTGCATATCATTCTTGCAGATGTGTGTGATAATTCTACAGGTGAAATTTTTACTTTAGATTTCGATTTCTGTGTGATTCTGAATTATCCTTAATACACTCATGTCCATAAATTGAGTTATACAGTTTTGGGACGTCATTTTTCTAACTGTCAGTTACGCTTTTAACACCGAACAAAAGTAAATTTCTCCCTCAGCAGGAGCATTGCCACTTTTCAGAAATAAACTAAATATTCAATCCCATTAGAAGCCAAGTTCAGCCTTCTTTCATGATTGCCATTTTTTTCCCTTAGTGTAGTGACGTTATATCCATGTCATAGCTGCCAAGTCTCCCGAATTTTTCGGGAATCTCCCGAATTTTAGCTTCATCGCTCGACCTCCCGAAAAGTTCTTAAATCTCCCGAATTTTTACGAAAATCACAAAAATCCCTAATTGTCCCTTAAAATTCCCTACTTCATTAAAAAAAATCCCCGCTTATAAAAAAATCCCTAAGGAATTTCTTGTGGGGCATGAAGCATCTTTTTTTTCCCCTTTCGAAATGACGTCACACGTCGTAAATGGGGAAATTCCCTTTTTAAGGAAGTTTTACAAACCCTCTGATGGTAACAAGAAAGTTGTTTGTCTTATCGTGCAGGGAAATGGCTTAGCAGCCAATAGTCCTGGATAATAATTGAAGATTCTAGTGACGCGCATATGGTCAAAATTTCTTTTGTTGAAGTACGTACGTGCGATATAACAAAGCATGCATAATGATAAGCAAAAACATATTTAATCAATTTTAAAGATAATTATTCCGATAAATTTCCTTTCATCAAACGTTCCAGAAGAGGGCCGACTTTTCCTTTTCGTACAAGTTGTGTTACGGACATAAACATCGGTCATGGAAAGACTGCCATCATCACTCGTGAAATGAAAAAAGCAAGTGTCACAAAAAGTCAGTGTTCTTCAAAAATTGACGGTGTTTTCCTTCATCTTCCGATGATTTTGGGGTCATTCGCGCAGAATGTTCGTTCACGGCGTTTCTGATTGAACACAATATTTATTTTTACATCATTGAAGTTTTGGCCTCCAATTTCACTTGTTTTTTTGCTTAGGAATTTTATTCCCAAGGGTTTAACTTCCATGTGTGTAAAAAAATCCCTATTTCAATTTGACTTCAGTAGGGATTTTATTCCCTACGCTTTAACTTTTATGTTTGGAAAATCCCTATTTTATTTGGAAAAATCCCTATTGTATTTATTAGGGAGTGGTTTTAGCATAAAATACGGGTTTGCGCGAAAATCTCCCGAATTTTCATTTTCAAAAGTTGGCAGCTATGCCATGTTATTATTCCAGTATTCCATATCAGTACCTTCGTTTGCTATATTGGCAAATTTATCTCCAGATTTGTAGTGTTAGCCAAATGAGATCTATTTGAAAATTATATTAACCAAATCAACTTTTTTTTTGCGAAAATATGGCAATTTGCTCTCCTTCTCGTATAAGGTGCATACAGTACATAGTGTTTATTGTATGATACTTTTTTTTACTGTATCTTTGAAATTCAATCGCATGTTGGTCAATGAAATCGCAATATGTTTTGAGCAATTTTAAGCTTTCATCGAAACTGTTACGCATAAAAAGCTTCAATGAAGGATGCAAAAATGGTAGCTTGACATAGGTGTCTGGTGGAAACAGTAAAATTTGTGTCAAATATTAATTATTTTATGAATTGACATATTAAATAGTTAGTGGTTTTGGAATTTTTTCTATTTATTATTCATCAGGTCACATTTTCATACCGATTTATTCATGTTGCAACGAATATTTTTAATTTCCTTGTGATTGCAATAGATTTTTATTACGCTGAAATGTTTATTTACTTTACATTTTTACAAAAAAGATTTTGACACTACATCGAAATTAAGTCCATCCTGTACAATTCTCATGCAGAACTTGATTATTTTGTGAGAAGTATTTTCATTCTGGGACGCATTTATAAGGGGGCAGTTGCTCCAGGCACCTCTTAGTAGAAATAGATTTCAGGCTCTTGTGTTGCCTTTGGCACTACTAGTTTTGCCACCCTTTCGAAATGCTATTATATTTAATTTCTTAAATTTTTTCCCCCTTAAAAATCATGCCCTTTCCCCCTTTGCTGTCAATTTTCAGCTTGAAAGCCATCTCTTTACTGTTTGTTTTTTAAAATATGGTTTTGAATATTGTTTCATAAGCACACTCGTAACATAAATGAAATACCGTAAAAATTTTAAACTATTTGTCAACTTCATGACAATTTGCAACTGTGATCTATTTCATTCAACAAGCTTATTGTATTAATTACGTTAATTGTATTTTAGAACCACGATCAAAAGCTGTGATGCAACATGTAAATCTTCCAAAACTTCTGAATCAGAACTGGAAAAAAAAAATCCTTATCTCAAAATTGTTAGTGATACTTTATTCATTTAAGAGGTATCATAACCCCTGAAGTAGAATTTTCATACATGTCTTCGATTTTCAATTGAATGAAATATTTTTATATGCAAAAAATTTCATGTCAATCAGGTTAATTTGTTTTTGTTTTTTTTCCAAAATAAGATGTATTAATGAATTGTAGTGTAAACCTGAACAAAAAGAAAAACACTTTAAACGTGACATTTTTTCCAGAATTGCAGTTTTTGAGCTCATCCATTTTTAAGATTGGAATTTTTTTGGTGGTGTTTTTTTTTTTCAAAATTTTTTAGAGATATTTATTCGACGTGTTAGTAAAATGAACCTCAAACTTTGATAGCTAATCATTCATTAGAATTTTATGAATTTGTAAATTTTTAAAAAATGTAAGTTTCAAAAATTTCAATTAACATTTAAAAAAAATTCTTGGGTTAATTTCTAAATCTGAGGTTCATTTTATGAACACATGGCAAGTAAACATTTTTGCAAAATTACAGAATTTTGGGGCTGTAGTTTTTTTTTTAATCTCACGAAATCTCTTTGCAATCTAAGAAAATCGTAGCAGCAATCACATATATAAAAATTTGAGAAGATGCACACCCATACAACAAAGCTAGGAGAAAAAAAAACTGGTTTGCTTTTTTCTTGATTTCTCTAGGGTTATATTGTTGTTAATCCCTTTCAAAATTTGGCAGGATTATGAGGTGATGTAATCAATTTTTAAAGTGTTATAATTCCTTATTATTGGTCAAATCAAAAAATTGAAAACATTTTTCTTCATTAGTTTTTCACAAGGAATCTTGGTTGTTATAGGGTGGTCGATAGTTACCACACTGCACTGCAACAGGTTGTATAGTTATTAAAATATTTTTTTTTATATAAACACCCTGTCTTCAAAAACCCAATTAAGAAGTTGTTGCCCCATCTCTCCTGAGGTTGACAAAAATTACATGTTTTGGAGTGCAATATTCGCTGCAATATTTTAATTAAAAAATCTGAGTAGTTGGAGAAGAACAGCATAAACAAGGGAAAGAAGCATTCTATTAGTTTATGCCATTCTATTCCAACTTTTCTCAGATTTTTTAATTCAAATTCTTACCCTTCATTTTCAGAATTTCTCAATGCAAATATTTCAGAAAACATTCAACTTGGAAATGTGAATTTTTTTTTTGTTGGCCTCACGAGAGACAGGGAAATAACTTTCTAATTGGGTTTTTGAAGACAGTATGTTCATATAAAAAGGTTAACTTTTTTTATTTTAATAATTATAGAACCCCTTGCAATATGAATGATGTTGCTGAAGTCTGCACATTATTTGGATGCTTTTTCTCATTGGAAGTACGCCTCTAGGATCAACGGTTCACCAGTAATTTGCAGCGAGAGAAGTTAGCTATATACTCTGTGTATATATGTTGCGATAAAAGGCTGAGTAAGACCTAGGTTTTACCATGGCGAGTTGGTAGAAGCCGGAAATATGCTTTTGAATGTTTTCATTTCTGACTTTTTTATTATATAATTATCAGTTAATAAGTAACAGGAACTAATAAGCTGATGGTTTATTAATTCCTTAAAAATGGTCTTTGAGAGACCTCGTCAAAGTCTGAAATGAAAACGTTTACAAGAGTCTTTCAGGCTTTTACCAACTTGCCTTGATAAACCCTTGGTCTTACCGGTAAATCCTAAGTTTTACCAGTCTTCAGGCTTTTACCGTAACATATATATAGTAGCACTTTTTGATAACTGACACCATGGGACCACACACACACTTTATGCCCACTAATGAGGAGTTTCTGTTAATAGGTAATTAAATATATTAAAGCTCTATTCCTCAGGATTCAACAGAGTTTTCAATGGGATTCATCCGCTAATGGAGAATGTCCAGTGTGAGAGGTTCCACTGTATGTAAATATACAGGGTGATTGCGATAGATATCACTAAACGGAAATGCAATTAAGGCATACGGTAACAATACAATCACATAGGTGCACAAACGGCACATGGAGTTGTTGCGGCACACATACTTTTAAAGCAAACGCAAAGTTGCAATTCTGACAACATAAATATGTTACAAGCCACACATAAACTCGGAACACACATTCCAGCATGCACCAATTCGTTAGAAATTCTGCATTTGCTACTAATACTTAACTATATGCACCTCTTACACATTCATCTAAGGAATTTCTAATGAATCAGTATGTATATCACATATGTCGGGTGGCCAACTTCTGTCTGTTCGAGAGCCAATATAATGATCAGACACAGAGTTGCGAGCTGCACCAGGGACAAAGCTCTCTGGGCATGTAAGCCGCAGGCACAAGGGAGAACTCAGGCACATAAGCTACACCCATTGGATTGCTTGCTGTGGCATCAGAGGCTGTTAATATTTTGATTTATTAACTAATTAACTAAACTCTTCATTTAATTAAATACTAATTATAAGTGATTATTAATGAATTATATATATACTGAACTAGAATGAATTATTCTTAATGAATTATATATATACTGAACTAGAATGAATTATTCTTAATGAATTATTAACTGAAAATATGCCCAGCCCTCAGGGCTGATGGTAGGATTACAGACGGACTAGTTAACAGCCTAGGAAGGTGTATTCAATGCACGTCAGTATGTATGTATTTGTGCATGGAAAATATTGTCAAAATCAGGAAATTACAAATTATTAGAGTTCCAAAGATATTGAGAAGACACATTTCTAGAGTAAACAAAGTTTTTAGAGTTCAAAGACAACTCTTGGCTCAAAGTTATACTGATTGACGAGAATATTCTTGACTTCAGTTAGGAATTTGTCCAGGACTGTTTTTTTTTATCCTGCTTTGAGCAGCACTTCATAATATCCTTCAGGCAGGACTTTGCAAACTCAAACATGTGGTATGTTGAGTTGGAGGTGGCCGCAAAATCATCATCTGGCTCTGGGAAAAGGGACGGGCCCCCCTACATCATGATTGCATGTGTATTAGTTAGTACTTCATTGGTGAATTTGGTCTGCTTGCTGATGACCGGGCTGCTTCTAGCCAAGTCCTCACTGGCTAGAGTTTTTCTAAAGTCGGGAGATATAGTCCGCAAGTCTGGATTTGGATAAATTTTAATGGTTGACACATGGATTTTTTTTCCAAGTTTCTCATTAGGTTTAGCGAAGTCAGTAGATCCATTATGTGTGGTCTTAAAAAAATTTCCACTGATGGCTGGATTTCAGACTTTCTATGCTTTCTTTATGGTTGTGAAACTTCTCCCAAGCACTTCGCGATAGAAATGTGGTGTTGATCTTTTCCCAATTTTCGAAACATGGTGAACTTAATCTTCTCCTGAGATTTTTCTGGATGGGGGTTTTTAGTCCTTTAGTTGATGTTGTCAGTTGCTCGCAGCTTAGCCAAATCTTTTTTATGTGCCTCATACTTTTTTTTTCAGCTTTGTTGATTGCAATTTCTTAGTTGTCAAGAAGACTCATTCATCTTTATTTTCTTTCAGCAAGTTATGAATGTTAATGCTCTAACTAGAGTGGAGAATGTTATATTTACTTCATAAAACGTTTAGAGTTTATCAAACAATAAAAAATAATTTGATATTTTGAAATTTGATTTTCTGGCTTTTGTTCAATGCTTTTCTAGTTTGTTTTTTTCCAGCAAAATTACTTTACTGAATATTTTGACCAATAGACAACAGCACATTAGTTTTGAATTTTTATCGAAAAACTTTTTCTTTTTTTCTTATAGATATAAAACATTAGATAGGTTAGATCAAGATCGCATGCTGATGTTGTTGAGGCATTTGGGATTTGTTCACGGTCCTATAAGAGAACATTGCCCTGCCTCATTAAATAAATGTATGGACACATTGGTGGAAAAAGCGATTGCTCAAAAAGCACACAGGTAAATTTTTAACTTTGTTATCTTTTCATACTATCGTTATTATACAAACCAAAAGTGAAAGAACTATGTATTTATATTTAGATGAAAAATCAAGTTTTATCATTTCACACTTCCTCCAATAAAAAAATTAAGTCTATGGAACTCATGAATTCATTTGAAGCAGATGATTTTAATTATCTTCTGAATAATTTCATTTATTATAGAGCAATTATTATGAATTTAGGTATTGTTTTTATTTATCCTATTTTCAGTCGAAATTTCTTAACAATCATCCAAGAGATCATCAGCTGATCTTATTTTCTTTTTTTTTCCCTGACAGTCCACTGCCACATATTTCATACCTGAATAGGTGAGCTATGATAGAACTGTGTTGGTGAAACCAAACCGTGTGCTTTTTTTCCAACATTCTGCATGTTTTGTGTTCAGTAGGTGGTGTTGCCATCTAACTTCAAATTAGCAATGGATAGACAACATATTGTATATATAGTGTAACCTGTATGAAATGGAAGGTCAAGAGACTGAAATTATTTTCCGTTCCACACAGGTTTCCGTTTTATAGAGGTGCACATGAAAATATATGCAGTGATTTATTTCTATCATTTACAAAACTTGTTTTGAGAACATCACCCTAACTTTAAACCAACGAGTGTCAGACAGAGACATGCATATGGTTATTTTGAATTTTTTCATATTTGCTGTTTCAAATAACTATACATTTGAAATTTCATATTTAATGTGCTAACAGTTGAACTTCAATATAAAACATTCTCCTGAATAGCAATAGAATAAACACTTACTTTTGTCAAAAATTAAATTTTTTTAATACAGTGAAACCTCGATATAACGATATTCTGCAGACCAAGAAAAAATATTGTTCTAGAGGGATAATCGTTATATCGAGAGGCAAAATTGTCCTTACGTGTAATCAAATTTATGCTGTTGTCATCTTTTGTGCATCGACATTATTAATAGCATCAAAAAATATGCTTTTATGTATGTATTCGCTGTAAAAAAATGTGCTACTCCTAAGCATGGGCGGAGATATGGGGGGGGGCCCTCAGCGTCAAAGGTGTTGACTGATCTAATGTATATGCATATATATGAATTGGCATCATCATTGTGGCCCCCAGCAGTAATGGCTGTGCCCCCCCCCCCCCCAGATTTTCAAGTTTATCTCTGCCTATGCTCCTGGGATTCAAACCTAGATGAAACACTATAAATAATTGCTGTTGTCAGGTGTCTCCGTGTGTATCAAATTTATATACTATAAAAAATGTGTAAACTTTTTTGAAGTAAAGAAAAATATATTTATTTTATAGGCCTTCTTCTTGGCAGAGAAATAGTCATTGGCTTTTGGAAAGTGAAAATAATCAACTGAACTTGGTTCTTCTAGGCACAGGTGGATTAGCTGAAGAACTTGCCACAATAATAAAGGTATGCACTTTGGATCTATTTAAAAAGAAAAAAAAGTCAAATCTTTTAAGATTGTCCTTTCTAAAACTCTCAATTTCATTAATTTCCTGGGAATGACATTATGGTGTTTTATATTTAGGAACACCAACTGTCTAAAGAGAAATTATTACCAATGAAATAACATCTAGTGGTTCTCAAACTTTTTCATCTGTAACTCCTTTTCTGTATTCAAAATTTACCTGCAACTCCCCAGAATAGTCTAGTAATAAACTACTTCAAAGCACTGAAAAATAATACATCAATATTGCCAGCTAACTGCAAAGCCTCGGACAAAGAATGACAATTTCCCTGACAAAGAATTCCCTTAAGAGTTTTGACATACACTCTTTGAGAACCACTTCTCTATTCCATTTTGTCTGGGTCCCTGGAATCCAAGATTGGATAAACCTGGGTCCTTATTTAAAAAGAGTTCCATGTAGTACGTGAATTAAATGTTTATGCATCCTTTTCTGATAGTTTTGGTATTTGATATGCTATTCCAGATTTTCCTGGAGGCTCCTGAATTTTCACTCTATTTTCTAGACTTTCAAAAAACTCTTAAATCTTTGAATTTTCACAGTAATTCTGAAAAATCTCTGCTGTTCCAAAAAATATTTGCAAAGAATTTACCCATAAACTTTCTCCGGGTAAGTAAAGTAAGAAAGTCAAAATGTTCTAAAAAAGTAAGAAAATCCCTGTTAAAGTAAGTTGTCCTGCCAAATTTCAATAAAATGTATAATTTTTGGCAAGGAAAAGATGAAATTTGCTAAAAATTTTAAATTTTTGCATCTTGACAATCCAATCAGAGAGATGATCCATGTGTCTGATACTCCATACCTTCCATTTTTAATAGAGGTATGGCTTCTTATTTTTGGGTCCTATTATGGAATTTTAAACTGAGTAAATTTAAACCTATTACAGGTAATTTAAACCTATTACAGGTAATTTAACCTATTGTATGACAGAAATTGGCAACTGTTTGTGAAGTGATTGGAAATAGATGGCACGATGCTACATTTTCGTTATGGGTAGCCAACGAATGAGTTATAATATAATTTTTTTTAAGCGGTTACTAGTAGTTTGGGTCAATTTGGTTCTAATATTTTACATCTGCTTTTCTCAAGTTTTCTTTTGATGCAGTTTTGAAATTGTCATCAGAATTTTTGATTATTTCACGTGAAAGATGGTGAAAAAATCCCTACAGTTCTACTTCCATTTATTTAAAAAAATCCCTATTTTTTTTTTTCTTTTATATGTGTGTATTCCATGTCTCCTGGACTTTCCAGAATTAGCTGCCAAGTCTCCCAGACTCTAGAAAATTTATTTTGTCTTTCGAAGTTTGACAGTAATAAACAAATCCCTACTTTTAAGGGAAAAAATTATTTCTAAAGAATTTACCTGGTAAACAGACTTTCGTTTTTGAAAATGATGTCGCAAGCATGATGTGAATTTTTGTTATTACATCAAATCGTAAAAAAAAATTTCAGGAGTGAGTAAGACTGACAAAATTCGCCAAACAGACAGCATCAATTCTTCCTCCCGGTGGTGATTTTTTTTGTTGGTGCTTTGATTAGAAACTAGGAATGACAGTCAATTTAACGTACTGGTCACCAATGATTGGCGACTTGGTGCTAATCGGCTATTGCTTGCACGATGATACATTTTTACAAAGAGGAAAAATCCCTACTTGCATTAATTCCTACTTAGTTTTACTTCTGTTAGTGAGAATCCCTACATTGTTTACCAAAAATTAATTTTATATTTATTTTTGTCCAGAATTTGGATTCATGTGAAAGTCTCCCGAATTCTCATTTTCCTAAGTTGGCAACTACGCTGTTCAGTTTTTGTATGGAATTTGGTTCCGTGTCAAATTCTTATTTTCAAAAATTGATAGCTATAGTATGTCAACAATGACTACATAAAATTTTTTACAATCTCTATCAATGTACTCTATACCTATGCATAAAGAGTTTTTTTTTTTTAATTTTACTTTTATCAAGTATGATTCATAAGATCTAGGGATCATTTGGAAAATCAAATTTCATAACTTTTTCAAAAACAATTTTTTTTACCTTCTGGGATTATAGGTGACAACATTTTAAAACATGTTTTGTAATTGGAAGTTTCTGCTGATCTTAATGGTTTAGGAAATAGGTATAGGAGGATACAACAAGAGTGGATGTAATGTGTATTAACCCTAGATAACTGAACATTAGCTGATAGATTACTAGTTTCATAGATTACTGAGTAACACTGATTTACGTTTAGTTACCTAGGGTTAAGAAGGAAGAAAGACCTTGAATCAATAAATCCTCTCTATCTTCTACAAAATACACAGTAAAAAGTTAGTTTTAAATCCCTTCCTATTGGATATTATTTGTTTTATAATCATCAACCATTTTCAATCTACTTTCCCATGCGTTGTGTTAACTTTTCGGGAAAAAATTTCCAAGTAAAAAAGTTTCAACTGTCAAGGATAAAACAAATTATAAAACTACTAGGGAAAGATAATATATATTAAACGTCAACTAATTACATTATATACAGGTTCCATAGCAAACAGGAGTTTATGGTATTTTATTGGTGAACCATTGATCCTAGAGGTATACTTCCAATTAGAAAAAGTTTCCAAATAGCTTGTAGTGCCGAGATAAGTCATTCATGTTTCAAGGGGTTGTATAGTTATTAAAGTAAAAAAACCAATTTTTTATACAGTCCCCCCCCCCCCGTGCTCCAACTTCCAATTAGAAAGTTGTTGCGCTGCTGCTCCTGATGCCAACAAAAAACATTTCCATGATTCTAAGTGCAATATTCACTGAGATAGTCAAATTTGAAAAACTGAGGGAATTTGGGGAAGGGAAACATTAAATGGGGTAAAACAGTTTTTCCATTTAGAGCTGCTTTTTCCCAACTTTCCTCCATTTTTTCAATTCGAATATCCCGGTGAATATTGCACTTAGAAATGTGGGATTCTTTCTGTTGGCATCAAGAGAGACAGGGCAGCAACTTTCCAATTGGATTTTGGGAGACACAGGGACTGTATAAATGTTATTTATTTTATTTAAATAACTATATATTAAAATAACTATACAACCCCTTGAAACATGAATGCCATATCTGAGTACTACACGCTATTTGGAAACTTTCTAATTGCAAGTATACTTTCAGGATAAACAGTTCACCAGTAGAATGCCATACCCTGTTTGCCATACACCCTGTATACTTGCTGTATAAGTGCTTGATTTTGGAAAGTTGATTTTTTTTAGTTGTGAAAACATTTTGTGAGTTTAATTAAACTCACTAATTTCAGCAAGCATTTAACACTAGAAGTGCCAGGACGGTCGTTTTTGAAGTTCTTGCTCCTGTTTCCTTATGAACCTCTTTTTTTAGAATCTTAAAATTTTATGACTTTTCCTGAAAGTAGTTGAGCATTATACTGTCCAAATGTTTGTCAAAAATCAAAACTGAGATATTTTTAATTCTACCTATAAGCGTAATGGCCGGTTAATTTGACTGGAAAGATTATCTTAACATGCCATTGGATGGATACCATATTTTTTCTAAATTGTTTAATCAAATCGATAGAATTATTGATGCTGAAATTATGAAATCTCGTTTATATCTGATTTTGGGTTATTGTGATAAATTTTTCGGAATTCAAATTTCCGACATTTTTCATAATACATTTGGCACATACAGAATGTGATGACAGGCATTATGTTGTTCGGTTGGCACTAAGTACAGGCACTATGGGGTTCGATTGAGTACTGGATTTTGACTCTCTTCCTCCCTCCCAGGCACCCACATGGCCCTTTGGTCCCTGCGAAGGAGAAGACTCTTCACGCGAACATTTCATGTTAGAGTACGTGCACTATTTATGAAATAGCACTTGAACAGAACAAGCTTCAACTGTGTCATGCTACAGCCATGACCAAAGTTTTTCCACCCCCACATTTATGACTTTGGGATTTGCCCTTTTTCTGAGTGGTAGATCCGTTTGTTTTCAAAAAAAAGTCATACACTTGGTTTGGCTTCTTGTGATTTTTCATTCAGTTATGTGCGATTGTTCTAATCGTAAGGATGAATTCAAGGCATCAGAATCTTGGAAAAGATGAGTCGAGAAATAAAAAAGAAAGTTTGCCTGAATATATTGTCACGCGATTTGCTGAACCTTATATGAAAGCAGGTAGAAATGTGACCACTGACAATTATTTCACCTCTTTATCACTTGCAGAAAAACTAAAGCAGAAGAATACAAGCTTGGTGGGAACAATTAGAAAAGATTGTAAAGAAATTCCCAGAGAAATACAATAATCAAGGACCAATATACATGAAACTTGTTTCCTCAAACATGGAGACTACTTTGAGTGTATACCAAGAAAAGAAAACTAAAAATGTTGTCATACTAAGTTCAATGCACCAAGGTATTGAAATAGATCACCAGAGTAAAAAACAACTTCCAGAAACTGTGAGGTTTTACAACAAAACCAAGTGGGGGTGTAGATGTAATAGATCAAATGGCTCGAAGGTATTCCATTCGAGCTTCGTCAAGAAGATGGCCGGTACATGTTTTTTACAATACCCTAGATTTGGCATCAATAAATGCCTAGGTGATTTATAAAAGCATAAATGGAAGCATCATTTCTAGACACAATTTCCTTTTAAAACTAGCCGAAGAACTTAGAGAACCTTATGTGGGTCAAAGGTCGAAACCTAGTGTGGCTATGTTGATGCAACTACAAGTGAGACTGTCTCTAGAAAATGACGACAGTGTCAGGTTGGTCTATGCAATGAAAATAAAACTGATATATGCTCAATGTGCGAAAAATATGTGTGCGGGAAATGCATTTCCATCGTGGAAAAAGTGGTGAAATGCAAAGTGTATAGAGTAAATTGAAATGAGTGTAGATATATAATAATCCTATATTCAATTATAAATATATATTTGAAGAAATTCTGGAAAAAATAATTTTATATCAAGATAAAGTTTTTGTTCTTGCTGTTATACTGTTTCCCTATACGAAGACGTGCCGTTTACCGAAATGAAATATAAAAGGAAAAAAAACTGAGTGCAGACAGAGCCAAAATTGTAACCGGTCATTTTGACCTGCCTTGGCGCTTCTAGGTAGTACGTAAACGTGACACTTCTAGTGTTAACAAGCATTTTTGCTGTGGTTGAGTTCCTCAATATAATAAGTTCCAATTGTAGGGAGGGTGAACACTCAAGTTCCTTTGCAACAAATTACAGGCAAATGGTTGATCCTAGTTCCAATTAGAAAAATGTATCCAAATGACAAGTAGACTTCAGATACCTTATTCATATTACAAGGGGTTGTATAGTTATTAAAA
Source organism: Pholcus phalangioides (assembly GCF_987345545.1). Classification (NCBI taxonomy): domain Eukaryota; kingdom Metazoa; phylum Arthropoda; class Arachnida; order Araneae; family Pholcidae; genus Pholcus; species Pholcus phalangioides. The sequence continues at coordinate 28,981,919 of NW_028301600.1, forward strand.
TAAAAAAAATTTATCTTATTTGGTCATTCTGTCAGGACAAAACTTTCCAATTGTTTTTTTTAGGTCTCTTTTGAACCCAATAAAAAAAATTCCACTTTTCTCAGTGCAGTATTCACTGAGATATTTGAGTTCAAAAATCGCTGAATATGTGGGACAAGGAGCATAGAATGAGCTTGTGTGTTAGTTCATGCAGTTCTTTCATTTTAGCAATTTTTGAGTTTAAATATCTCAGTGAATATTGCACTTAAAAACATTAATTTTTTTTTTCATTGGCCTCAGAAAAGACAATTTTCTAATTAGGTTTTTTGAGACAGTGACCAAATAAAAAGTTAATTTATTTTATTTTATTAACTATACAACCCCTTGCAATATGAAAGATGTATCTGAAATCTACACATTACTTGGATATCTTTTGTTATTTGGAAGTATGCCTCTAAAATCTGTGATTCACCAGTAGTTTGTGGCAAAGCATTCACCATGTATAATATTAATCTTGCTTGTTTTTAAGAGTATTTGAGAAATGGATTAGATTTTTTCTCCAAACAATTGATAAATATTATAACCTTTCATATTCAAATAATAGTTTGATATACAGTAAAACCTCATTAAGTCGTCACTCCAGTTAAGTTGTCATTTTTCTTCAGACCCTTTCAGCTCTCATAGACCACAATGTTATTAAACCCTCATTTACTCATCGCTAATTTCGGTTAAGTTGTCACTATGAAAAAGTTTGAGAAAGAGGAACAGACCGACTAAGGTTTTTTGCAGACTAAGGGGCATCTCCGGCAAAACCAAAATTTATTGATATGTCAAAGATTACATATAGTGCAAGAAAATCAAAAATTATGTAAATCAAAGAATCAAGTTAAAGTGAAAGTGCAACGGGCACGGATAACAAATAATCATAGAAAACATGGACTACTAATTTAGGGCTTGAAATTTAAACAAAATATTTTTGTTGAAAAAAATTTGACATTCTTTCCCAAGTTAAGGTCTTCCGTTTACTTTTTTCCTGCCCAGGGCCCCTCCACCAAGTCAAAAGTGTTCGAGATTACTTTGTAGTTACATCATGAACTACTGATGAAGAATTCAAACACTAAAATTAAATTTGATGTATATGTAAAATTAATGTGCAATAAAGAGTTCTATTATGAAGAAAAGCTACTTATTCAAACAGTTGCTCTGTTAGTCTATAAATTAAAAATTACTAGTATAAATCAAAGTGTACCAGTACATTTCATCACAATAATTTAAGTAATAAGAGATAAAAAAAAATATATTGCTATCGCAAAATTGCTTTCGCAATCTATAAATTTTATTAATATTGTTATTTTGATTCATACTTTAATAAATGTCATATTACTTTAAATTTATACAATTTTCATAACATTGCACATTAAATCTGACGGAACTCCGCTTAAGTCGTCATAATTTTTCGATAACTTGAGATGACGACTTATCGAGGTTTTACTGTATAAGTTGAAAACAGGACTTGTAACTAGATTGATATTCTTATTTCTATGTCTTGAAGTAATTTCTATTTGCTGTGTAACATATTTCCATAAATTAAGATTCTGTAACTTAAGGCTTGACAAATCCTAGGCGACTAGAAAATTTTAATTCCTAAAAAGTTCTGTATGTTATAGCTAATTTAGAGTCTATGAGTGACAAAATTTCATGATAGTGTGGTTTTTTTTAAATATAGGAAGGGGATATGAAGCGTGTGAAAGTAAAAAAAAACAAAACAAAAAACATTATTTAAGACCATTTTTCTTGGGAAAAAAATCATTCTTTTGGCTCCCAAGAAATTTAGTTGGAACCTGATAATAATTTTTTAAATTTGTCCTATATTTATTCATCCTATGCTATATTAAATTTGATTTGTCAAGCCCTGCTATTACTATTTTGACAGCTCGAGGGAACATCCTTTTTTTTTCTGGCACTTTGAAAATTTAAATTTGACTATATTGGAATATTAAAGCTTCTCCATAATCAATCTGCAGGCTCAGTGTACGGATGACACTTTTGAAGTAGATAAAATTCAATACACTCTGGACTTCAGAATTATAAATGGCGATGTTGGTCTACCTCAGAATTCTTTTCGAACCTCTGACTTCCTGCCTCATGGTGAGAACGATTTTGAATTTTATATTGCTCATTTCATTTGTGAGTGGGGTTTTTTGTGTCTATTGATTCCCAGTTCTGTTTTTTTTGTTCAATAAATAAAGCTAATTTTGTGTTATGTTTTGCAAAAAAAAGTACAAGATGATCCAACATGTTTATTAATGAAGACATCTGCGTATTTAACATTGAATTTACAGTTTACATGCTCAAAATTTCTGAAGGAATCAAACTAACAATATTCAGGTTGAGCACCAATGAAAAAAATGCTGTTATATATTGAGCTGAGAAACCAATTTTATATCAAAAAAATTCAAAATCACTCAATAAGGGTCGTCTTTAGAGCATCATGGGGGCCCCTGAGCCAAGTGATTTTTCTGAGGCCCTATCTAGTTAATTCTTGCAAAAATTCAACGAAATATTATTTTTCTGAGACCTTTTTTTTCCTGAGGCTCTTGTGCCTATGCCTTAAGACCACTGCAGCCAATTGCAAACAAACACTGTAAGCCAGAAAAGCACAATACGTTGATATGGGCTGTTTTGGACCTGGCACTGCTCTTCAAGATGCGTAGCACTAGAGCAAGCAAAATTTTGATTGAAAATTCTAATCCACACTGCTTTCAATCATAAAAAGGTGTAACAACTTTATGAATGATGGATGTAGAAATTTTTCAAGCTATAATACAGTTTATCAAATTATGATTTGTGTATCTGTTCAAGGGATAAATTATTATACACATCTGGGTAAGAATATACAAATCAGCAGTAGCGCTTCTAATTTTTAAAAAATATGAATTTAATATATTAGTTTCAAGATTATGTAACAAATTATTATTGTATCCAATGTCTGAAGTCTGGCCAAACTTCAGAGCTAGGCTGATGCCACATGAGCATTATTAGCACATACATGATTTTTCATGCACACTTTGGGAGATGAAAAACAAACTAGAGTTGGCGAGATGATTGTCGATGAGAAAAATTGTGCAGCAGTTCACAGATGCATAGCTGCCAAGTCTCCCGAATTTTAGCTTCATCTCTCGACCTCCCAAAAAGTTCTTAAATCTCCTAAATTTTTACGAAAATCACAGAAAATCTAATTGTCCCAAAAAATTCCCCACTTCATTTAAAAAGAATCTCTGCTTCTGAAAACAATCCCTAAGGAATTTCTTGTGGGGCAAAAAGTCTTTTGCCTCTGTTTTTCCCCCCTTTCCAAATGACGTCAAATGTTGTAATGGGGGAATAGTGGGAAAACTTCCTTTTTTATAAGGAAGTTTTACAAACCCTCTGATGGTAACAAGAAAAGTTGTTTGTCTTATCGTGCAGGGAAATAGCTTAGCAGCCAAATAATCCTGGATAATAATGCATACACGCGATAAAGTATGAATACTGATTAGTAAAAAATTAATTTTAAAGATATTATTGCGATGAATTTCCTTTCATCAAACGTTCCAGAAAAAGGTCGACTTTTTTCTTTTTGTACAAGTTATGTTAAGGACATAAACATCGGTCATGGTGGAAAGACTGACATCATCACCCATGAGAAATCAAAAAAACATCAAGCAAGTGTCACAAACAGTCAGTGCTCTTTAAAACTTGACGCTTTTTCCCTTCATCTTCCGATGATTTTGGGGTCATTCGTGCAGAATGTTTGTCGTTTCTGATTGAACACAATATATATATATTAGATCATCATTGAAGTTTTGGCCTCCAATTTCACTTGTTTTTTACATAGAGATTTCATTTCCAAGGGTTTTAACTTCCATGTTGTAAAATCCCTATTTTATTTGACTTCAGTTTTGAGTTGGGATTTTATTCCCTATGCTTCAACTTTTATGTGTGGGAAATCCTTATTTTATTTGAAAAAATCCCTTTTGTATTTATTAGGGAGTGGTTTTAGTATAAAATACAGGTCTGCGCGAAAATCTCCCTAATTTTCATTTTTAAAAGTTGGCAGCTATGCAGACGGGAAGCTTCTTAAAATTATAAAACCAGTTTCTGCACAGAAAACAGCACTTGTATGATGATAGCTTGTGCATTGCAGGATGAAGGCATCTGAGAGAAGTTCAGCTGATGAACTACATCCATTTAGTCATCACATCCTGAGATGGAGAGGCAGCCACCAGGATGAGAATTACCTCATATTATTGCATCTGGAGGATTGAGTTGTGCTAAAAGCTCTTTATTGACTTTTAGATCATGACAACTGCAAGAAAGTACAATTCTCCATCATACATGGTCGTACAGACCATGAGTCAATCAGCTTCGAGGCTCGGCAGCATTAAAATTTGCATAACATTTTGAACAGATATAATCTAATTTACATATGTTTACGTAATATAACAATATTGAATAATTATGACAATTTGAATCGAGCATCAACACAAATGTAAACATTGAAGACCTGGAACTGATCAGCCATGATTGGTGGCACGATCATACGGACCAATCTCGGATGGCACGACAAGGTAAGTGTACATGTATATAAAAAATGACAACAAGGATCCTTCTGCCAGAGGAGTCTATGGATATGTTAGTCTGACACCAACCTTACACCTTGACATATGTTATACATTGACAATCCTATAATATCCAGAATATTACTTTCTGGTCTAATGTACTTTTCAAAAGTGTTGATATATTCCATCTATAATGATAACTCCTTCATGACATGTTTCTCTGGTCCCTTGAGTATCATTATACAGGTATTCCTCGCTTTGTGCGGTTTTGCTATACCACAATCTTTAAAAATTGATTTTAGGAATACCAATCTGTAAAATTTGGCTTGAAGTTAACTTTTATCCTGGAAATGGGCTTGCAAATTGAAGATATAACATAGTTAAATATGTCATTGTTATACGTTTCACATTGCTTTTTATCATGCACAGTTTTATTTATTTTTTGACATGACAAAAGGACAATTTTTCTTATTTTTATACAATCATTTGTTTTGGCACAGTTTTTGACCAAATTGGTTCTTGCACCAATAAATTCAAAATCTAATCCTACATAGTTAAATCCTTTGGGGAGGAAATACGTTAGATTTGATGATGTAGTCGATACACATGAGAGAAATTCTCAAATACAACTGACCAGATATCACTGATGAACAACGTTTGGTAACATATTGACAGTGCCATTGGAAGTTTAATCAAAAAAAGCATTTCCAGTGAAACTAGAATTTTTATATTTGCAAGAAATAGCGGAATTCTCTGGCTTTGCTACTAAAGTTTTTATGAGGAAATGAAAAATGCAACTTTTCAGCCAAATCTTGACTGTTTCATTAAAAAGTGTTATCAATCTATCTTAAGGGGTTTTACAGGAAAGAAAACATCTGAACTAACCAGAATTAATCAGAAGTAATGGAGACATAAAAATATTGATTTAATTCATTCATATTGCCTAAATTCACAGGATTTATTCATAAGTGTGAATAATTAATTTTAAAAAAGGTTCCCTTGCTATAGTGGGTTCAATTTTTTAATCCTGAAAAAAACCTTCCCTCTATCCGTATCTTTCTGAAGTTAAATTCAACTCACTTTATGTGATTTTGTCTTACATGACTGTTTTGTGGAACTAATGAATTGTGTAAAGTGAGGGACACTTTTATAGGCATTCCACTGTAGGTATTATTATGTGCATATCAAACACTAAAATGGTAAAGTGTGCTTGCTGAACCCCTTAATGTTCAGGGATGAGATATCTCGGCCGAGTGCAAATGGAAGAAATGCATTCTCGCTTTCCCTGTTTTCTTTAACTCTCTTGTCATTATTTCAAAGCTTCAACGTATTCCTATGAATAAAAGTTTTTTTTTTCTTTCCTTGTTCACTCGACCCTTTTTTTCCTTTCATAATCTTTCTTTGTAGAGCTTTGTGAATATTTATTCTTCCTTCATAATAATTGCCGCTGTGGTGGTCGAGTGGTTATAGTGACAGACTCGCGATGCGAGGATCCGGGTTCGAACCCCACAGTGGTGGTCGGCTGAAGTTGGTTTTCTGTGGTTCCCAACTTCAAGGCGCAAATGCGAGCCGATCTCCCCGTTAAAAAGTCTCGCCACAGAGTGCAACAGTCCTACAACGATAAATCATTCAATCATAAAACTTCACTCATAGTTAGAAAAACTGGTGGCAGATGGCAGCACTACACATAACAAGCATTACCGAGAAACAAAAAACTTCACGTCAGGTTTCACTACACGTACACGCACATTCCCGCATGTACCGATTCGTTGGGGGTTCTGCGGGGGGGGGGGGTGGTGGGCAGGGTGCATGTGTGGTGTAGCAGGAGTAGGTAGGGCTCGGGGGATCCATGATGTTCTTAAGTCAGCCACCTCGTTGGGCAATTTGCCTGTTGTGGCGTTGTATTTGTATTTGTATTGTGCAAAAAATTTATTTATATACACATGGAAACCAACCTGGATGTAGTTATTTTCATGAAGTTCATGGTAGGAAAGATTTTATCCTTGTTTAATGATGCCATAGATCAAAGTTATTTTCCGTGAACCTTTATATTTAATCGTATTGATTCTGTTCTTAATTTATTACGGAATGTGGGCCTTCCAAATCCATTTCAAACTGAAAACTTAAAATCATAGAAAAAATTTAACAAGTTGATTTCTTCAAAATAGGAAAAAAATTCGGCTAAGAAAAAAAAAGAAAAATGAAAATATATCAGTAAAATTATTGCTTGCTAAATTATTTTTGCTTATATGCATTATTTTTTAAGCCGGTATGGATATAACAAAGTTCATGTATAACAAATAGTTTCATTGTTTTTTCAACTTTGTTATAAACAGATTGGATTGTGTGTTAAAATTATACATTCAGTTTGTATACGGTGAAAAAAAAACTAAGCATGTACACTCAAATTGTATATTGAAAAAAAGAGTTGTAAAAATGTGGGCATATTTGGAAAATATCAGTGGCAGGTGAATAATATTTTCATTGAGTTTTCAGTGCCCATCACTAATAAAAATGAAACTGTTAATACTTTCTCTCTTGATCTGTGCTTCAGCATTAGCAACATGCAAATCATTTTCTGATGTGAAAATCTTTGCAGAAAGAGGGATAAATATATTTGGTAATAAATAAATATATAATTAAGTGTGTGTGTGTGTTATTTCTCTCATAAATATACATATACAGGATGGTCATAAAGTAATTTCGCTAATATAGGAATCCCCAGCAGCCACAAAAATCAATAAATGCAAATCAAATTCTATATGTAGGTGTTTCAAAATCTTGAGAAGAGAAACAAAAATAAACAGGTCATCGACTTGCCATCCAAAAGATTCCATCTCGCCAACTAAACAATCGGGCAGAACAAATCTAAGAAAGCAACCAAGGTTTCTATTCCAACATTTGTGGAGCTACAGATGTGTTAGAAAAAATAAGGCTGTTGAAGCTTGAAATTTGTGTCTTTCATTCTGTATATTAACACTTAAATGACCTCATATTATTTCCCGTAGGCTTACTCTAAGACCGGCAATTTTCTCGTTTGGAAATGAAAAACAAATACATATAGGAAATTAAAAATCGAGAAATCTGGTTGCCGGTCTTTTACACTCAGCATTGAAACACGAGAAATCTCATGAGCCTACGTTTAAGTGTTAACTTGAAGATTTTATAGTGTTTAAAAAAAGATCAAATGAAAATTAAAAACGAAATAGTTTTCATGATAATTTATGTTTTATATGAACTCTTGTTGCAGCAGCAAGATAACTGGCATAGTAAGTGATAGCAAATGATAGTGTTCAGTATATTTTTAAATGATTAAGAGTTTTTGATTTTTTATGAATGTATAGTATCCTATATTTATGTATTTGATAATTCAATTTTTGGATAGTTTAAACGTTTTGCTGTCCTCCGAGCTTTGAATTAATTTTGACTGTGCTTGTGTCCTGTTAGTACAAAATATGTAATCACAATAAACACATATTCAAGTATATCGTTAAATCTTCTCTCACACATGAATAAAAAATATATGAATTGTAATGTACGGGGTGATTATAAAAAAACTATCCCGACATATGGGCCCTTAACTATCCCGACATATGGGCCCTTAACTATCATACCATTCACAGAAACTGAATGAAATTTTGGCATAAGGTATTTTGAGGTATGCGCTCAAGAATGATATGGAAAACAACAGGGTCACTCTAACAGTTACGGTTACAGTGAGAAAATTTCGAAAATATCAAATGGCAACACCAAGTTTTTTGTATTGGAATGCGATCTCCATACTGAAAAACACTAAATAGCGTTGGAATGGCACCTGTAGCACGAAAATCCCCGGAGCTAGGCAAGGAAAAAGTAAAAATGACTTTGCCATGCACCAGAGCATTAATGTTCATTTCATTCGTCACACCGTTTCTTCGGCTGAGATCCCAGCCTGATTAGTCCTCCACAAGGTCATGTGGAAAATTTGTGAAACACAATAAAATGCTTTATTTTATGCTGCTTCTCTGTCCTTATTGGTTGTCCTCACTTTTAGCCTATCTACCGCTGGTGATTTTCATGCTACAGTTGCCGTTCGAACGCTATTTAAGGTTTTTCACAATGGAGATCACATTCCAATACAAAAAACTTGGTGTTGCCATTTGATATTTCGAAGTTTTCTCACTGTAACCGTAACTGTTAGAGTGAGACTGTTGTTTTCCATATTATTCTTGAGCGCATACCTCAAAATACCTTATGCCAAAATTTCATTCAGTTTCTGTGAATGGTATGATAGTTAGGGGCCCATATGTCGGGATAGTTTTTTTATAATCACCCTGTGTATTATGTATATACGTTATTGAATACAATACTATCACATGTAGAAATGTATGGACAAGAGTGAGAGAGACTTTTCTAATAATTAAAAAAAATGTTGAAAATAATATTTAAAAAATTGCAAAGTTGAAGAAATTATATTTTAGTTTATTAGAATGCAGTTTAAAATAAAGTGTCATTTCTTAATTTATGCAAATATAAGTTTTTTTAAATTGTCTCATAATTTTTGTGTGTTTTGACTCAATGTTTTTTTCTATTGCGGCGTATTTGGGTAGCTACAACAACAGGTTTGTGTTGTTCATTATTATAAATCAAATTTTAGTATAATTGATTGAACTTGATGTGTTCATATTGGTATTATATTCATATGTGAACATATCTAGTGCTTGTAAAATAAGAAAAGCAGGTAATTCAATAACCAGAACTTACTCGGCTGTTTGTCTGTGGTCTTTTATTAATTTCTGAAGCCTTGGCAAACATCTTCAGAGCAGAAAATGACGGCATGCTGACAAGATATCCTCTTTGTCGATGTTTTTGGATTCATTTGCTGTGATTAGCTGGATCTGGAATGCTAATTTGGGGTTGACTGAGAGAGAGTACTGGATTGTGATTGGTTGATAGTCAATTTTTGAAAATTTATTTTAACTTTGGTTGAAATTTTTTTTATGCTTAAAAATCTCATGGCTTCTCTATAAAGGAGGGATAATAGTGTACTCTAGAGGAAATCAGAGTGGTGTTTGCAAAATGCATCTTCTGTTGTGATGTTTAACAATGACTGACATATTGCTTTGTTTCAATCTGTAACTTCTGTGATGTTCTTTTTGTCTAGTACCAATACCAAATACTCTGCCACATAAGCATGATATTGAGCAATGTTGCTCTATTCTAATTTACTTCTTTTCGAGGCCACATGTTGTAGGAAAAACTTCTGTTCTATTTTGAGCAAAAGTTGGTCCCCCTCAAAAAAAAAAAAAAGATTCATTATTCACTGGTATGCCTGTAAATCAAACTGATAATTGATTTTTAAAAACATGTGCAGTCCCAATAATGTACATGTAATTACATGCTCAGGGTTCACTAAAAAAAAATTTAATTTACCAAATTTACTTGGATTGATTAGTTCTATTGTTAAATATCTGCTCTAGTTGAGAAAGTTTGTAAAGAAACTCATTAAAACTGAGGAATTGACATTTCAATGTAATAAAACTAAAACAAATATAATTATGTTAGGCACAATATATTTTTTTCTGAAAAATCAATCTATAGATTCCTCCCGATTCATTTAAGGCAGATGATTATCTTCTGATCCATTTAAATCCTTCAGAGTGATCATCATTTTATGCATTGTTTTTATTTATCCTATTTCTTGCCAAAACGTCTTAATTTTTATGCAGGAAAAACCTCTCTTGGCATCAACTTATTTTTTCCCCCTTTCCTAATGGTCCACAACTCCATCCTATTGCCATCGAAAGCTGATTACTGCTACATATTTTGCACATGAATAGGAGAGCTATATCTGATTTGTTGTGGTGAAACCTGATAGCATGCTTGTATTTCCAATGTTGTGCATGTTTTATGTTCAGTTGATAGTGCCATCTATCTATCAAGTAGCCAATTGAAAAGTGACTTTGGTGCCCAGGGCACAAGACCTTGCCTGTTAGGGCTACCTGTTAGTTGTGACCTTTTCCTTATTTTCTCAGAATTTTACAATTTGTTCCTGCAAATCTTTCAGGGTGAGGATGAATATGGAATGAATTATCTGTTCACAATAGCATTTTGTTAATGCAAATTATATTTTTATTTAAATGTTTGTTTTGTTTCTAAATGGGGAATCAAAACAATATTGTAAAGAATATCTCCCTTGGGGATATTTTTTTTTACAAGTCTTTTTTTGGAATTCTGAGTATCTGACATGCAGATGTATGACTTACATGCAAAATGTAAATCAGCGTCATAACTACTATTTTGTAGACTTCTGCTGCTGAAAGATCTACCTTGTCCTTTACTAAGTAGAGTGATTATTTTGAAAACACTAGCATGATGTTCACTAATACCTGTCTCTACAGAGAAGCCATATGTGATTTTTTGTTTAAAAACTTCGCCCAAATTGCAATGAATTTTCACAAATGACAGTATCAACCAACCACAAGCCAGTACTTGCTCTTGGCCAATCTCAAATCAGCATTCAAGATCCAGCCAATCGCAGCCAACAAGTTAACAACTTCTCATATTTTCTTTCTTCTTATAAACATTTAGGATGTTTCTGTATTTACTCCAACCATCAAACTCTGGAGTACATAAGGGAGAGCTTAGAGAAAACATTGTTGTCGAATTTGGAGCAAGAAGATAGACTGCCTTTTCATGGACTTCCTATTGTGATACTTTTTGCTGCAGATGCTAGTATAAATGAAAAAGATCTGATGTTTTTAAGAGAGGAAGGACAAAATCGAGCAAAAAGGTAGATTACCAAACCTTTTCATATTTTCTACACTTATGAATGCAAATAAAATGCAGACAGTATTAAAAAAAATTTACGTGAATTATATTCTACAAAAATTCAAAGCTGCTGTTGTTAAAATAGTGATTCTTTAAGTTTAATCAACATACATATGTGTACATGTGTTTTTATAGTTTGCAGTGTCCATTCCTTGATGTTAGCTTCGATGATGAGTCCTCGAGTCAGCGCTTCAATATTGCTAGTCTAATTCAAGCCTTACAATCATTGATAGAAAGCATTCAAAGGAGGGCAGGTCTTTTACAAATATACCACACATTGCCAGAGCAAGCTATCAATCCTGATATCAGGTTTGTGAATTTTTTTTGTAAATTTCATAATAAGTCTAAGATGCATATTGTGTTTATTTTTTGTGAATGTCATTTAATATTTACTGTTGATGTCGTAGTCTCTACTTATTAACTGGGGAAGACCCTTCAATTGCCCTAGCTTAAACACAACAATCAACTATATGCAGGGGTTGGACAAAATAATATGAACACCTGTGAAATGAGACAAAATCTTTATTAATAGGCTGTTAGCCCTCCTTTTTCATTAATTACAGCTTGTATCCGTTGTGGGATAGGCAAATACAAGTCATGCACAACAGTTACAGGGATACGTAGCCGCCACTCCTGCAAAAAGGCCAATAATTCAGAACGTGTCTTTGGAGGTGGAAACCTACTGCACATTTTGGCCTGCAAAATACCCCACAAAGGTTCAATTATATTAAGATAAGGGGACCGAGCGGGCCACACGAGGTGTTGCAGTTCATCATGGTGTTCATCAAGTCAGTCTTCGACAATTCCAGCAGTGTGAACATGCGAATTATCTTCTTGGAACACAGGTCGAGAATCAGGGAACAAATATTGCACCATTGGATGAAAATGGTTGTCCAGGGGAATTCTGACATAAACCACTGCATTAACCCACCCATCCAGGACAATAAGTGGGTCGAGACCACGGTGAGACATCGCGCCCCACAGCATCACTGATCCCCCTCCATGCCTAACAGTAGGAAGGTGACAATCAATATCATAGGCTTGTGCTGGCATTCTCCAAACGTAAACACATCCGTTAGTCTGGAATAATGTGAACGACGATTCGTCTGACCAGATGACATTCTTCCATTATTGTTGTGTCCAATTCTTATGTTCTTGACACCATGTTCGTCGTTTCAAGGCATTGCACGGTATCACCAATGGTTTTGGAATACTCGCTTTACCGTGTGTGTTTGCTGCATGCAGTTCACAGCGGATAGTTTTTGTCGATACACCTTCCTGTAGATGTGTGTTCATCTCAGATGTTATCTGGGATGTTGTTGTCTTATGCTTTCTGGCCACAATCCGCTTCAAAACCCTTCTGGGTCTATCAGCCATCTTCGACTTTCAGCCACTGTTATGCTTGGTAAATTATGTCTTGTTTGCTATAGGCTGCCATTACCATAGACACAGTACTTCTCCCGACACCAACAAGAGTGAGCGTTTTCGTTACTGTGGCCCTGGCAAGACGGGCTCCAACAATCATTTGAGCGAAAGTTGGTCCCCCTCAAAAAAAAAAAAAATATAGATTCATCATTCTTTGGTATGTCTGTAAATCAAACTGATAATTGATTTTTAAAAACATGTGCAGTCCCAATAATGTACATGTAACGCAGATTTCGAAATATATTTATCTTGATATGGTGAGTGACACATTGGGATTTGGGATCGAAATTGAGAATAGATCTTGTTAATTGAGGAAATTCTCCTAGCACTTTGGGGTATGGCAATAGTCCGGAAATCATGACGAGTCCCAAACTTGGTCCTGGACATTTCAGACCAGTGGTGGTCAAGGTAGTTAATTTGTCAATAAGATATTTTTTTTTGATTTCTACCAAAAGTCTAAATTTTTCCAGAAAATCTGACCCAATATAGGATGCAAAATAATCTCTGCCACAATAAATGCCAAAAAGAATTTTTGCCATAAGCATAGATCTAGTTCAAATTGTTTGGTGCCATAAGTGAGGATTTTTGATCCATTTTTTGCAAAAAGATATGATTGCTGTGGCTCATGCATTCTTGTATGAACCTTCGGATAGCAACACCACTGCTATCCAATAGCTGCACCACTGTTAACGAGGAAACGTAAGCCCAAATTTTTGTCACAAACAAAATGGTGATTTTGGCCCTGGAATTGACCTGCTATAGCACTAACAGCGTGGCTAGTCAGTTTTCTGAATATTGGCATGGTTTTATGCATTTATTGGCTTTTTGACCAAATTTTTTGTGGTGCCAACATAAAAATACCTTTTGTAAACTATCATTAATTTTTTCCTTGTGTGAAGTTGATCGGCTGCAATCACTTCGATTATATCGACTGAGAACGAGATTGAGAGAGTTTTTCAACTTTTTTAGTCAAATTCTCGATTTGACTAATCTTATTCTTGCAATTGACACATTGCAAGAATCTCCATTGCAGCCGCGAACGTTTGCCTTACGTTTATTTTTAAAAGTTTCTGATAATGCATTGCCGTTGTGAAGCGTGCATAACTGTGGATGGTAAGAACTTTGAGCACTTGCTGTGAAACTTAACGTATACTCCTACCGTCTTCATGTAAAGTTACGCTAAATAAAGAGTTTTTCCACCCATTATTGGCGGGAAATATAAGGCGAACAAAGCTGCCATTTCTGCATTTTCATTTATCTTCCAGCTGATGGAAGATAAAAGATTCTATGATTAGAAACCCCTAGATTCCTTTGTGATTCTGTTTTGTTTTTGTGTTTTCTACCTCCCCTAAAACTTAGAGTTTTTAGGGGACTAAAAAATTGAGTTTTGAATCATGCGGTATAGGAAAACAACTTCAAATGGTCACAATGCAACTATGAACACCATCGCTTACTTTGATATTTAAAATTAAGATTAAAGATATAATATTGCATAAATATCACATGAAGCAATATAAATTCAATAAAAAAATTTTATGTGTTTTATTTTAATAAAATTTTATGCATATTTTTTCAATTCATTCAATATGATATTCTTTAAATATTTTTTTACTGGAACGAAAAAGTTTGTGTTTTTGTTGTTGATAGTTACTGCATTTTGATGAGATAAAACAAATCTATGAAGAAAAATTCTCTTAGATAAGTGTATTTTAGCCATATTTGTCACTGTCCTATAAGTAGACAATGGTAAAATATGCTACCGTCATCAGTGAAATATAATGCTACATTTTTCTCGCCTTCTATTATATTAAGAACGTTTTTGTCACCAGAGGATTATCTTTATCAGCAAAGGGGGTGGAGATTTAAAATTTTTTTTGCAGGAACCAGTTTTCTATGTAATCTGGTATCATGGGGGGGGGGGGGGGAGGATAATAGCTGCCTTTGCATCTCAGACACATGATTTGTGAGTTTTTATGAAAAAGGTACACTGCTTAGTGTTGTATTTGTGAGTTTTTATGAAAAAGGTATCAAGCTTATCTATGTTTTTTTTTTTACTTGTAAAAAATTCTGATGTCTCAGAAATTCCTTATTGCAAAAATCAAGGAGCTTTAGGTCATTTTATATTTTCAGACTATGACAATTCAAAGCCAGAAATGATAATTTTGCCTCCAAATCCATTGCTGTTGAATCTTAACCTGGTTAGTGATAATGAAGAAATTGATGATTCTGTTACATAAAACAGCAAACAGATAGCATTTGATTATTTAATTTTTGGTGAAATTGCAGGGAAAATTGAAATTTTAAGTAAAACTGGTGAAGAAACAGAAAAAATACAGAGTTCGAAAAAATGCACACAAAAATTCAAGTGTACGTTGAAGTCAATGTGTCCTGGAACAATCCAAATGTAATAAATTCTATGTCTGAGAAATCTCCGATTGAACTTTTTGAGAAACTTTGTAAATGATAAAGTTGTTTGTAAAAAAGTTAAACAAGTATTTCCACAAAATAGTCATTCCTTCAGAATAACCAGTAATGACTGCAAGCTCTGTTGGGGGATCTTTTTCCAGGAATGTCACATCTAGAAAACTAGGAGTAATGTAATATAAATGCGGACCTTATAAAACTTAAAATTGAATATAACATCACAAAAAATTCTAATGGATGTATAAAAATATTGGTAGGGCTCAAACACCCGATATTCTATAGGCATTGGGGAAACTATGTATGATAAATATTAGGGGCATGGCTCTCCCCCTTATATCCTGCAGCAGGGCCCCTACTCTAGGATATTTGGCAGGCCCGAAGGCAAATTTTTCTTGGGTACCTTTATATTGAATTAATAGTGTGGAAAAAGAAAACTAATAATTGTCTCCAGCTCCAACATTTTTTGGAGGCGTGGGGGGGGGGGAGCAGATACAAGCATATGAATATGCAGGATTTGTTAAACACATCAATTTGCCAATTGATGTGTACCAACCTACAACAATTTGTAAAAAATTTAATGTAGGCATGTACTTACAATGCTTTCTTCCGTTCCATCTATGTGAAGATATACAGTACAGCATTTTACCATTGTTCTACATTTAGGAAAGTCTAATTAATTAGCTATTAAATCCTTAATGAGTTTTTGATTCTATGTTTGTTCTTAGACCTAAATATGCAGATTGAAAATTTCATGAAAAAATAAATTTTGATTTTTCTTCTATGCTTGAGAAAATATGGGTTAAATGCTATTTAAATTTTTGCTTTTTATATTTGTCACACTTGTTCGAATAAGTTCTCTTTCCTGACATTTCTTATACATTTATTTATGCTTATATGATATGTATAGTGTAATAGGCCATATATATATATATATATAGTATAAATGTGCCACAATATTGTATTTCATTTTTTTCTCATTCACCACAATTAAACTAAATTTTATCCATGTACTTAAAATGAGAATCTCACTAGTACGAGTAAATCTCAAGTGATTGTCGGAGTTATTGTCAAAGATACAGAAATATGTGTGTTTATAGCGAGTTGTGAAATTAAAAAGCTTTTCCTATAACATCAACAAAACTCTTGAAAACTCCAGTTTTTCTTTCTCTCTTTTCAAGAATTAAAGTAAGAATAGATTACTGTCACTTGTTATCATGAACATTATGCTGAGGTAGGGATGTAAAATTCTCGAGAATAATCTTTTCGAGAATATTCTCTGGTTATACATTATAAATAGCTAATGAATATTCTTATCAATTCTTGATGAGAATATTCTCCTGTTATTTATAATATAGTTACATATAATATCCTTGAGAATATTCTCTGAAAGAACTACTTTCATAAATTACTGGGGAAGAATTCTTATAGAAAATAATAAGAATTATTCTGAAAATAATAATAGTCCTTCCAGAGAATATTCTCCTCAATGAGAATATTCTTCAGTTACCGAAATCTTTCTAGAAAGTATTATCAAGAATATATGTAATAACTTATTATAATAAATAATCTCGATAAATAACTTGAGAATAATAATTATTTTTGATAAGAATATTCTCTAGTAATTTATAATAGTAGTCCTTAGAGAGAATATTCTCAAGAATATTCTGTCCCCGTCAAGAAAATAGGAACATTGGAGTTTATAAACCACAATATTAAAGTTTGAAAGCAAGAAAATTAAACAACATGGGGCTGAATTGCACAACTTTTAAAGAAATGCGAGTGATACAGAAGTTAATTGTATGTGCATTGAAGAAAACAACAGTTCTGTATCTTAGAATGAAAGTGATTGTATAAGAATAGATTATTTTATCAATCAACTTTGGTTTAATTTCTTTTGTTGTGAACTTATTTCGGAAAATGTATCTAATTTTAAAATAACTTTTTAAGGTTTTAATCTAAAGGTTTCTAAAATTTTTAAAACCAAACTTTTAAATCCTCTCATCATGACCTGGAGAATGAGAATATTCTTGAACTAAAAGTTGCCATTGGGGATGATTATACCAAAAATTGTTTTGTTGTAAATGTTTCAGGTAATGAAAACTGATTTATATTTCACAATATAAACAAAATTAGTAAAAAAATTCAAATTATTTAAAAGAAAAATTAATATTCTCGATTATTCTCCAATTTTTACATTCAGGAGAATATTCTCACTTCACATCTCTACGCTGAGGTTCTTTTTAACAAAGGATGGACACAAGAAAATCCTTTTTTTAACTACATATTCTTAGGCTTTCCCATTTTACATACTGGATTTTCCATTTTTTTATTTCTAACAATTTGTTCCTTAAACTTCTTTCTGTTTCTCCCTGTTCATTTATATGTGTGTCTGAAAATTGAAGTTGATTGAGAGGACTTGCATGTTATAGATACTGTATTGTAAAATTTCATGTATAAAATATAACTCTTTTGTATATAATTAATTTTTTCTCTTTAATTTTTCAGAATAATCATGTGCATGCTTTGCGGTGATCCCTATTCTGTTGAGCATGTACTCGGTCCACTTTTAAATCATCAATGCTGTTTTGTCACAACTCCCCATACTATTACTTTGGAGACTTATTTAGGTGAATCAAAAAGGAGTGTAGAAGTCAGAGTCACATCTTATCATGGTGCAAATTCCTATAGAGATGAACTTGTACACGGTTTTGTTTTAGTCTTCTCTACTAAGCGAAAAGCATCTTTAGCAACCTTGAGGTAATATATTTGTTCATTCGTTTGCTACTGTAGACACCTCTCGTTTTGAATCACAAATAATGTTATTTGAGTAAGCATCTTTAGCAACCTTGAGGTAATACATTTGTTCATTCGCTTGCTACTGTAGACACCTCTCGTTTTGAATCACAAATAATGTTATTTGAGTATTGTTATCACTTACATCGAGTACAGACCGAGTGGATGGGAAGAACTTTGTTTCTAGTTATCAGGATTTCTGTTTTTTTTATAATTTTTCTTTGTTGCATTTTGAAGCTAAGGTTAAACCAGACTTTTTTCCCATATAAGTTATTGTTATGACTATAGACTATGTAAGACAGGTGCCTACAACAATTGATACAGCACAGGCAACATTTGACATTCTATTGAGTCCTGCGAACCATTTGGGTATACTACAGATACAAAGAGCTCAGCAATTCACATGTATCCCTCACAAGGTCATGTGTTGAAGACCCTGATATAGGTCAGGAGTTGTACCTTGTTGACAAACATTTCTGTACTTCATTCATGCTACTGTCATCAAGCCATAGTAGCAACTATGATCCATGTAGGTGTGGCACTGCATTCATAATAGACTTCCTGTAGTGGTAGGGAAATGAAAGTTTAGAAGAAAACAACATACACTTCAGTTGTTGGTCAGTTTCTTTCAGTTGACTAGATTCACAGTTCCTCAGATGAAAGACTTTTTCAAGGCATATATGACATGCCCATATAGTAAAAAAGTATCTTAATCTACATTAAAAAGGGATGCAAGAGCTGCGCAAAACTGTGCTGAAACGGTTCTCTTGCTACATGGTGTACCAAGGCACCAAATCCCTGCACATTTGCACCAATTCTTGTTTATGGTATGCGTAGGTGCTGCTGATGCTCTGTAGCTTGTCAAATACATGGAATTTAGGAAAAAGAAGCATGGAAATTTTGTTCACAGGATGCTTTCTTTCCGAGCCTAGGAAAAAGTATGGAGGAGAGAAACTTCTGTACAATTTTTTTGTTTTTTTACATCCCACCATCTATCATAATCATGCTACCCCGTGACCTTGGAAAGTAGTTCTACTGCTTTTAAGTACAAAGTCCTGTACTGTTATTGGTATAACCAACGGGCTATCAAAGTCCCTGAATGATGGGCTATTTGCTGAATTTTATGATTTCAGAGTTTTTTCTCCTCCAGGTTATATACTGAAAATAACAGTAATTTCGCAGCTACTTACCTGCACTCAGTGTAATGTATGGTGTAAATTTGCTTTATTTCCCACAAGATAGCACACATGCCTTTTTGAAGAATCAAAAAGGGGGATTTTTTGGTTCACTCATGTAAATTTTATTTATTTATTTAAAATACAAAGCTACAGGTTTAAACCCAATTACAGCTTGCAGTAAAAATAAAAATTAGCACAGAATAGAAAAAACGACATGATAAGGTACACAAAAGTCACATAAAAAGTATCAAATTATGCAAAATATAAAAATTCTATGCAAAGATATATACAACGCAATCACAGCAAAAATCTTCTAAAGTCTGTAAAAATTATTAAAGTCGGTTATCAGAATTGGGATGTTGCTTAACGTTGTATCAGAACACCAGCAGAACTATCAACTCTATGTGATGAATGGTTTGCATTACGATGCAAAGAATTGCAAGTAGTGACATCAGTTCAGAGAATGGATAGACACATTGGGCAGACATATTTGAACTTTGTAACCTTGAAAGCAGCCCAAAGTTCCAAATTTTGCCAGTTTTGGTGAAGGCTCTTTTACCTTTAGCACATGGTAATGAAGACAGTGAAACAGATTTCAGTGTTGACAAAAGTCTGCTTGAATGGTGAAAAATCTGTCCATCCAATGTATAATGCATTGGATGGACACACAAAATCTTATGTTCAAGGGTATGAAAAACTTGAAGTTATTATTGGGATGCTGAACTTCTGAAAGTGACTTGTGATTCGTAAAAAAATATTGTAACATGCTTCAGTCTGAGAAAACAGCAGGAAATTTTTTTAAAAATTCCATTAACGCAGACAGTGAAAGAGTTCATTGTTAACAAAAAAATAAAAGTCTGTTCGAACATTGAAAAATCTGTCCATCTAATGCTTTAATGGAATAAGACATAAAATCTTATGTTCAAGGGCATGAAATATTTGAAAAAAATTGTTATTGAGATGCTGAACTTCTGAAAGCGACTCGTGATTCGTAATCTATTAACATGCTATTAGGTTGAGAAATTGTTTAAGTAGATAAGGTATTTATATTTTTCTCATTTTTTGCATTTCGTTTTTAAATTTAATCATTCCTCCAAATTCTGCGAAAAGCTAACTTTTTTTTCACAGAAACGTGTATTATATTCTGCACTTCTTTTTGCTGCAGCAGGATGAATAAGATTGTGTTATTCAAGCAACAGAAATTCTTGCTGCCTAGGCTTTTATTATGCATGGTGTATAATTTGAAAAAGTCTAACAATTTTTATGCGTCATTTCAGTAATGCTTTACTAGTGACAGATAAGATACTTTAAAACAATTTAAATGGACTTTAATTTGTGAAGGAAATTTATTTAGAATTATCTGTTCTAACCATTTTTGGCATTTCACAGGAAAATTACTCCTTATATTGCAGATATAGTTCGTTTTTGATCCTGCTCCATTTTCAAAATTTCTGCTCCAGAAATGAAAGTTTGCTGCTTCAAAATACACTCATGTCCATAAATTAAGGATAATTCAGAATCACACGGAAATCGAAATCTAAAGTAAAAATTTCACCTGTAGAATTATCACACACATCTGCAAGAATGATATGCAAATTTCAGGAAGCCACCAGATGATGCCGATAGTACGCCACAATGACGAGAGTGTAAGAGGAGGGTATATAAGGAATGGTGGCAAAGAAGTAAAATTGTTCACAAGAGTTCTGTAAGGCGCTCAGTGCCATAAGCGAATAGTTATGACACAGAGGACGCATGTGGATGATTTTTTACGTGGTACAATTATCGGCCGCCTGGAATGTGGGCGTACTCAGATGGATGTATCCGAGGAACTTGGAATTGCCCAAAGTGTCATCTCTAGGCTTTGGCAACGATTCCAAAATAACGGAAATGTCAGTAGACGTTACAGTACAGGTCGCCCCCGAGTTACAACACCGAATGAAGACCAGTATTTGGCAGTAACTGCCAAAAGAAGCAGACGGAGCACAGCATCCGACCTGTCTCGTCAGCTATCTGCAGCCACGGGTACCACAGTTTCAAGGCAAATCGTGTACAGACGTTTAGGAGATATTGGTCTATATGCTCGCAGGCCTGTCAGATGTGTTCCGCTCATGGCAACTCACTGTCGGCAGCGATTAGCCTGGAGTAGAGAACATGCAATGTGGACATCGTCACAGTGGGCTTGTGTGATGTTTTCCGACGAGTCCAGGTTTAGCTTGCAGTCTGATTCACGTTAGACTTTCATATGGAGAACGCCAGGTACCCGTTACCACCAAGACAGCATCATTGAATGACACCGGTACAGTGGTGCAACATTGCTCGTTTGGGGTGGAATTATACTAGGTTCCAGAACAGACCTGCATGTTCAAACCAGAACCATGAAAGCCCAAATTTATCGGGACATTATTCTGGAACAACATGTACATTTGTTTAGGGGTGCCATGGGCGCAGAATTTGTGTTTATGGATGACAACGCTCGTCCTCACCGAGAAAACATCATAAACGAATGCTTTGAATCTGAGGATATAACCCGTATGGAATGGCCAGTATTCTCACCTGACTTGAATCCGATAGAGCATGTGTGGGACATGCTTGGCCGACGAGTTGCAGCCCGTCAACCACCTCCTACATGTGTACCGGAACTTCGGAGAGCATTGCTTGCTGAGTGGAGTGATCTTCCCCAAGATCAGATCGATAATTTGATATTCAGCATGCCTAGGCGTTAGCAAACTGTCTGTTAGCAAACCAAGTTATTTGTAAACCTAAACAATTTCTCCAAATGTAAATGGAATTAATTCATTCCTGGCACCTCCTGAAGATTTCTAGTATGAACTTTTACAACAGGCTGCTCTGAATAACATGGAACCAATATATATCATTAAACTAATACTGAACAAATAACCATAAATATGAAAGAGATGAAATGTAAACTAGTTGAAAATGACGCCATGGCCATGTCTGGTTTCGTTAGTATCCATAATCTTGGTGTCAAAGCCCTCACAATGTCTGCCTGCAACATAGTCTGGCAGTAATATCCTCCTTCAAGCCGAATTCATTGTTCTCTATGGAACTTTGCTGCCAAGCTTTGTCTATAAGGGGTCATTTTCAAGTATTACATTGGCAGATTTTTAGCCATTTTTTTAAACTCCCTTGTCAGCAAAATTTCATCAGCTCTGCCCCCATCTCCTGATGCATATTGGGATCAGAGAAGTACATGGAGGCGCACAATCCACCTATCTCCTCCCCAGATGATAAAAACTTTTTTGATGCAAAACAATATAAAAAAAATTAAAATATAGGAAGAAAATACTTTTATATGTTATAATCAATTTCTGTTAATTTCAATGCTGGTTGAATAAAAACTCAATTTCTCTAAGAAATTCATTGCAATCCATCGTTTAAGCCAGGCATCTTCAACCTGTTGCTCGCGAGCACCATGGAGAAGCACCCAGTGTGTTCAATGTTCATGTCCGATTTAGTGCTTGCGAGCACTTGATCAACATTCCAATTAAACACCTTGTACAAAATTGCATTCAAGGATTGAAATTATCCTGATTTCATTCATTTGTATGTCAAACATGCCATAAGGGTGCTTTTCTTTTGATGATGGGCACTGGCAGTACTCGCGACCCAATAAAACTGATGTTGGCTTCTAGTCTGCAATTATCAAACCCATTTGCTCACCAATAAGGTGTTAAGCAAGATGATTCGCTCCGATGGATGTTTTCATGATTCTCTGATGGTTTCATGTTTTCTCTGATGGACATTTCATGTTTTTTGTATCCTATGTATATAATATGACAAGTGTAAGATAACGGATGAGATGGCAGGGCCCCCCCCCCTCCAATTGCTTTTAAAATATACCTCCATCCCAATATGTTTACATACATACATCCATCTTAATGAAACCAAGAAACTTTTCTCTAACTCCCAATCCTATCGTGTCTGTAATCACCACAAAATTTGTTAATCGCGACAGTACCCAATTGTCCAGGGAAAATATATTGTAAAAATTTTGTATGTTTTTCTTTTTGACCCAAAATAAAGTGTTCCGGACTCTGCCACAAAGCTGGGCTGGGAGAGATTTTGGCAACGGGATAAGTCCAGTGGCAAAGAGTACTGCTGTTCATTCGTTCGGGCAGTGCTCGCGACTAAAAAAAAGTTGAAGACCTATGCCTTAAGCCTTTTGTGTCCTCTCCAAATGTTGATCTTGTGTATGCCTCTGATTGGATTGCCCTTCGAAAATATACATATGAAGTCTGACCACCACCTTTTAACACTGCTGCAGTGAACTTTGCTATGTATGAGCAGGGATTGTTTTTCACATGATTATAGACAGAACACACTATATTTTTAGCTTGTGGTTTAAATTAACCATTAATTAAAGAAGTGGTGTAGGTTGCCATTGCCATTTGGTGTGAATTACCAAGCATTTAGCTCTCATCATCATCATGGTTTCTCTAAATTCCAGAGATGTTGATCAGTCAATGGCAAGATGGTTGCTTAAAAACAACCAGTTGAGTAATTTGAAGTAATTCCTTTTTATTTAGCTATCAGTGCGATTAATGGAATTATTGCGGATGTGTCTGGTCTTGGCTAACCAATGACTTCAATTTTTTTCAGAGTGCAAGGTGGGCCCACACCACTTGAATAATAACTTGAATATAACTTGATAAATCATCGCGGCTTGTTTTCTCGTTCCCATCATATAGACACACTGTATGGGGGGAAGAGGAGGGGCTGGGACAATTCACCATTCACAAAAAAATTATATTGGTATAGGCAGCAGTAGACAAGTTTTCCTGATCACCATTCACACCTTCTGCGAACCACATCCCTTTTGTTCGAAGAGCATATATCTGCTTATGTACGGGAGTCCAGCAAATCATTCAAGGGCAACAAATATGACATGCTGAGTAAATGGTTTAGTCAACCCTCTCCCCAATAAGTAAGACAGGATGGTGGGCAGTCTGTAGAAGTCTGAGAGTCCATTGTTTCACTTCCTATATTTCCTTTCTTTTCAGTGCTTTCTCTATGAATATTCCAAACATTCCTATCCAGATCCTGGCTGTTACAGAGACAGGGAGTGCAAATGCGTTTTTTTCAAGCGATCTGTCACATCAACTTATTACTGAAGGAAATGCAGTTGCAGACAAGTTACAAGCACACTTTATGACTTCCAGCTCAACCTGCCAACAAAAAAGTATTCATACATCTTTTTTTCCTGCTTATTTCATCCATAGAAACTTTCAAACTGAAGAAATTTGTTCATAAAATTTTAAGCAGCTAATGTCTTGTTATATTTGAATATCATGTACAGTAAAACTTTGTTATAATGACACCTTGTCTATGACCTCAATAGTTTTTGGCCCGAATTGATTCCCATTAGAGAATAATGTTAATGAACCTTGCTTATAATGTTGATGAAAAGCTATTGCCTCAGATATAACGACAAATTTTGCATCTTTCTTGTTTCCGTTTCAGTGGCATTTTCCCAAGAAATTCATAAGATTAAAGCTGATCACAACCAGGGAATGTTGGTCCGTTGTTCTATATATACCCAACACTGAACAAAATTGATTTTCCATGTGTTTTATCTACAGCTACAATAGACATTCACAGTAAAATGTAGGAGCAAAATATAATTTATTTCAGAAATTGCACTGCTTTTTGTTATCAACATGAAAGAGTGCTCATCAAAATCAATTAGTACTCATTACGCAGAGAATTTAACATTAAAACTTTTTTTATTTTTGCTTCTAATAGCAATACTGGTGCAATGTTGTAATTCTATCACCACTGTCAAAAAAGAAAGGGAAAAAAATCGAACATTATTTTTCCCCTTTCATTTTGAAAATGCAACAAAGTGCACACACAGTAATTTTCTGCACAGAAAAACAAGTTTTATATTCTAGTCAGATGAGGTTGGACTATCTCAGTCCCCCACTTGCGATGTGTGAAAACTTATCATGGGTTGAAGGTCACTATAATTAGTTAATTTCTTGAATTAATGCATACAATTTTATTTTAGAAAGAAACATGACATCTATATTTGTTATGGGCATTTCTTTCTCAGCCGCCTCATTGGGTATTTTGTCTGTTGTGGCCTTGCATTTGTATTTAAAGTAAATACTTTGTGTGCGTAATATAATCTCGGAAAGGAACCAACAAAAAAGGCAAATATAGATATGACCACAATGTTCCTTTCTTTTTGCCACACAAATGGATGCTGTCTTAAGATGATGAATATTATCACAATCATGCTTACCGGGGATCTACTCAGGTTTAAAAAATCTTTGATATTATTGCATATATAGAAAAAGAATGGAAGGAATTCTACACTGATCTCCCCCCGTCATTTCCTAAATGAACTGATAATAAATATTGAGATATATTGCTAGTACTTCAGCTGTACATTGTTTAAATTTGTCATGAAAAGCCTATATGTAAAGAGATTAAATAAGTTTATGTATTAAGTATTTACACTTTTAGAGAAAGCTTGATATGTTTAAAATGCAAGAGAAAATGTGATATGGTTTTTTTTATTTTGTAGCTGCTTTTTACACACCTTTTTTCAAAGAAGTTTGGGAAAGAAAGCCTCAAATTGAAAAAGCATTCAGCTTGGAAGACTCTGATTATTCCATTGGTAGTAGAACTCCAGTGCCCCCTCCTGTGCCTTCTAGACAAGAATCTTATCACATACATAGTGGATCTTTAGAAGATGGGTGCGTGTAGGCATGTTTAATGTCTATTTCATTCAAGTTTAATGATTAAAAAATTGATGGCTATCAGGTATTTCTCCCCCAGTTTTCATAGAAAGGACTCCTGTCAGTTAAGTAAACATAATTCAGACAGTATATTTGTTTTCATGATTTACTGACTTCATAGAAGTTACGACTCGTATATGCTATGAGAAACGTCATAATATGATCAGATATGGAAAATCTGATCAGATATTCCATCTCGATTTTGTATGTTCAATGTATTTTACTTGAGCTGCAACTTAATTTGTGTAGCTATCATCTTTCAAGTACAGTATATGAATATGCCTTCTCATTTTTTCATACAAAAATTGACAAGTTTTTAAGACCAATAAAATTTAATTGGTCGAATGGTCGACCCATTTTGGCTCTATATACAATGGAGAGCCGTCATCAGGACCTCGTCAGATTTTCACACAAATGGGTCGCGGAGGGGTGATGTTCATGTCTGGTCAACCATAGAGTTCGCCTTTGTATTTGCTGCGTCCGAGTGGTCTTTGGATGCGAATTGGGGCACCATCCGTTGCAAAGTGTTGACAATTCTGTCTCGACTGAGGTTAATAAAGCCTGTCCAAGCTGACAAAATAGGTAGCGTGTTTCTTCCATTATTAACGAGAAAATCCTGCCATGTTCTGATGAAGTATCTCTCTTAAAACTGTCGCACCCGGGGGCCATTTCCTGAAGTTAAGAGATGCTACTGATGTCTCTACTTCAGCGCCTCACGCCACAGTGTGTGAATTAAGGAAGGCAGGGTCATGTCTCCAGTGGTGTAGATGGTATCATGCTTGCCCGGTACGCAAGAGGGCCTGGGTTAGAGTCCCGGGGGAGACATGATGACTTTTCTTTCCGAGTTGACCTCAG
Organism: Pholcus phalangioides; assembly: GCF_987345545.1. Lineage (NCBI taxonomy): Eukaryota > Metazoa > Arthropoda > Arachnida > Araneae > Pholcidae > Pholcus > Pholcus phalangioides. Next base: position 29,008,745 of record NW_028301600.1, read on the forward strand.
CATAATATCAGGGGTGCAAGAGCTGCGCCAAACTGCACCGAAACGGTTCTCTTGCTACATGGTGCGCCAAGACGCCAAATCCCTGTGCATTTTCGCCAATTCTTGTTTCTGGTTCGCGGAGGTACCGCTAATGCACTGTAGTGCGTCAAATACCGGGAATTTAGGAAAAAGAAGCATGAAAATTTTGTTCATGGGACGCGTTCTTTCTGAGACACGGAAAAAAAATACAGAGGGAGAAACTTAAAATTTTTTTTTCACTTCCCACCATCTACCACAATCGCATTATGTCGTGACCTTGGAAAGTAGTTCTACTACCTTGAAGTATAAAGTCCTATACTGTTATTGGTTAACCGGCAGGCTATCGAAGTCCCTGAATGAATATGCCGAATTTTCCGATTTCGGAGACCGTTTTTTCTCCTACGGGTTATATACTGAAAATTACGGTAATTTTGTGGCTGCCAACCTGCGTTCTAAGACCGCATACATCGAAAAGAGGATTGGTTTACTCGTTAATTTACCGACATTTTTCGAAGATCATTGGAAAAAAAGGAAGATCATTGGATCACAGGATTGGAAGATCATTGGCGGCTCGAGGAAAACGATTTCTACCCGTGCGGAATCTGTTTTTGGCGCTACTGATGGTGGGGTTTTTTTTGGTAAACAAAGCTTTTTTCACCCTTTCAATTCCATTCGGCACCCCTCTTAGAGCGGCGCCCAATATGGCCGCATGGTCCGCCACTGCATTGGTGGGGGAGGGGCATGCTCTTAATTATAGTCATAGGAAGGAGTTTACTAGGAGCATGTGCTCATTTTACATAACTTCTGTGAGATACCTTTTTTATATTAATGTCCTACCTTTCCCAAACATGTTGTTGGAGAGAATGAAACGTTTGCACACCCTTTCATGCATTGCTGGGATGGTACATTACTCCCTCACGTATTGCTGGGATGTTGCTCAACATTGTATCACCAACAGAACTATTAATTATGTGTGATGAATGGGTTGCACTACAATGCAAATAATTAGAAGAAGTGAAATCAGTTCAGAGAATAGATAGATATTGGGCAGACATATTCAAACTTTATAACCTTGAAAGTTCAAGCCCCCCAAAGTTCAAAATTTTGCCAGTTTTGGTGAAGGCTTTTTTATCTTTAGCACATGGTAACGCAGACAGTGAAAGAGAGTTCATTGTTAACAAATAAATAAAAGTCTGTTCGAACATTGAAAAATCTGTCCATCTAATGCTTTAATGGAATAAGACATAAAATCTTATGTTCAAGGGCATGAAATATTTGAAAAAAATTGTTATTGAGATGCTGAACTTCTGAAAGCGACTCGTGATTCGTAATCTATTAACATGCTATTAGGTTGAGAAATTGTTTAAGTAAATAAGGTATTTATATTTTTCTCGTTTTTTGCATTTTGCTTTTAAATTTAATTTCTTTAAATTTTGTGAGAAGCTAATTTTTTTTTCACGAAAACCCTTATTATATTCTGCACGCACTTTTTTTGCTATATCAGGATGAACAAGATTTTGGTGTTCAAGCAGCAGAAATTCTTGTTGCCTAGGTTTTTAGTATGCATGTTGCTTAATTTGAAAAGTCTCATAATTTTTATTCGTCATTTCAGTAATGCATGTTTTAGTAGTGACAGATAAGATAATTCAGAAAAAATTCAAATGTATTTTAATTTGTGAAGGAAATTTATTTAGAATTATTTGTTTCAACCATTTTTGACAAAACTTTTGGCATTTCACAGAAAAATTACTCCTTATATTGCAGATGTAGTTCGCTTTTAATTCTGCTCCATTTTCAAAATTTCTGCTCCAAAAATGAAATTTGCTGCTCCGAAATAGATGAGGGGCGCTTGCACCCCAGTAATATCTGGAAAAAAAACAGTTTCCTTGATATCTTGGGCTGCGAAAAAGCCATCTATTTCTCTCAAATACAGATTCAGTTAAAGATTTTCAATGATATGAATGCTTGCACCAATAAAATATCCACTTTGCAGGGCTCCCACTAGTCCTACATTTTGGTAAAATGTCCTACTTTCTCGGTTTTGTCCTACTTTCTAGTTTTTGTCCTACTTTTCCTACTTTTTTTACCAAATCCTATCAACAAAATGTGTGTAATTGATTTTAATTGAGCAGAAAATCAGTGATATATTGCCAAATATTACAAATGATGAATGAATGCAATTAATGATTCTGCCAAAGCAGGAATTTTATCATTTTTAAGGTTATTTGGAGGGGGGGGGGGGTGTATGTGGACCAGTTGGTTGATTAATTTTTCATTTGCTTAGTTTGAGGGTTCAACAAGTATAGTAGTCATTAAAAACTTCTGTCTGGATGGGAAAAATAATTTTGTATTTATTACTACGTGGTCTTGGACAGTAACTAACATTCATCATTCAAAATTATGGTGCAAATAGGTGAAACAACAGTTTGCATCTCAAAGCAGTTGGATACATAGGCCTATTCTAGATTTGGTGATTCTGGTGCTACCCAATAGCATTCAGTTGTCTTCTGTATTTTTAAGGCATGAAGAGGCATAAACAATATTTACAATGCTCAGCAAAGAGCTAGAAATGAAAGTGCTTCATTTGTCAAAAATGATTACACTGGCATTGAATAGTAAAATGTGAACAAATCCCTTTAAAAAATGGTAGACAACGCAGTAAAATAGGTTCACTTTGCCTTATTTACATCGGATCTTGATATCTACACATTTTGCACTGTGCTTTTGAAAGTGGTCTCGAAGGAGCGTCATTTTTAAAAAACGTAAGTCTTCAAAATTTGCTGTGCCTTGTCGAAGAGAGTTGACAAGCTCTGCACTTTGGAAGACTCCAAAAAAAGAATGTAATATATATGAGGAGAGACAACAAAGAATTATCTGTGGTTGCTAGTACACTGTTATGGCCAAAAATTGGTTTTGTAACCAAGTCATTTATCATTGCTTTGGCTTGAGTCAATCTTATAGGAAACTGAAATAGTTCTATGAAAAAAAAAAGTTAATAAAAAAAAACTTTTTTTGCAAAAAAAAATTTTTTTTAGGGTTTTTTTTCCATCATGCTATGATTATGTTGTCTAAGGGGGTTACCCTCCCCCATCCTACTTTTTATTCCTGCGTTTTCCTACTTTGTCTCGTTTTTTGAATGGGAGCCCTGACTTTGTTAGTTGGATTTTTGCACTAATCATCAGAATTACTGTCACTAGGGCCCAATAAACTTATGTGCACCTCAGTCTTTTTTCAGATGTACCTACACTTTCTGAATTTCTTTGGACCATTTGATATAAAATGAAAGATTCAGCCAAAATAGGCTACCTTTTTTTTTTCCAATACATTTTCTATGTTTTCAGAGGCATGCGTTCTTTCAGTGCACGACTCTTAGCATCAAGCTGAACAGTCTAGGAGATTATCTTCTACATCTGCATGTATCAGACAAAGAAATGAGCTGACCAAATCGAAAATGGATGGAGACACTTATAAACCTGATTGGGTTGTGTCAACACGAGCTTTTTAGTAGACTAAAGTTGGTGTTGGTTGTGTACATAATGTGAAATAAGATCTTCAGCATCTCTCATCTTCCTGTAGATTCTCATTTTCAATTAAAAATGGTGATTTTATATATAGTTATGATGAATTTCAAGAAAATTGACATTCGGCTGTTCAGCCAAATCACCATTCGTCCCGTCCCTAATTTCAATTCTGTTTCAAATATGAAATGATTACTGCTTAGATACCATTTGTATGTTAAGCTACAATGATTTTTTTTAAAGCAAGACCTTTTTTAGTTAAATTGAGTAGTTCTTTTAATTTTTATTTTAATCAAGCACAACTATTATAAAAACAATTATTTTTTCAAATAAATGTTGGTTAAACTAATTTTGTTAACTAAACTTGTTATTATTTTTTTAGCCTAGAAAGTATAAAAATGGACGGGAGTCAAAATGATACCATTATTTGTTAAGATTTCAAGTAGTGAGTGTTAAATGCCCCAAAGCAGAATATGCCGAAATGTGCGACGCACGTCTCAGAACAACCAGTGCTGTTGCAGAACAATCTGGAAGAATTTTAAGAAAAGTGTAGAAAAACGCTATTATGTATATTCAAATTTTTACCACAGAACATTTTTAGTCAGCTGAGGGCTCATTGCCGAACATCGCAAAACATTCTGCTTTGGGGGTTAAATGCAGATATACTTTTCTGTTTATCTTGAAAAATTCATTTGACATCGTCCCTATTATTTTTGAATAGGATTCAACAATTACTTCAATTTCATTGTGTTTTTTTGCATCTGAAAAAAAGGTTTCAAGTTTATTGATTGGTAATATATGATTTTATTAGTTGAATAATATAACTGTGGAGGATGCTCATTTCTGTGGAATATTTAAAATAAAGGCAACATCATTGGAAGTACTTTTTTTTGTTTGCATTTCATTTTAAATATCTTTTATTATATGTAGTGGAGATTCTGAAGGTTTGTATGAGCAGTTGCCGGTTGAAAGTGGTCAAGGTCCGGAAGATGGAGCAATATCACCTACAGCATATATTGATGGTGCTCCTTTGAGCCCAAGTGATGATAGCGATTTGTATGCAAGTGTTTTTAATCAGGAAAACGGGGAACATTTGGTTAAACCCAGCCAGATTAAAAACAGAAGGAGCTTACAGGCAGGTGAGTAAAGAATGCAAAAGTGTGTGCAATAGGTCTTAAAAAAAACTTAATTTGGTAAAAATTTTTTTTTTTTTTTTAAATTACATAGTTGTGCTGCATCAGCACAGTAAGTCTCCAAAATTAGGTTTTTAAAAATATAAGTGTAGACGCAGATAGACCAAGAAATGCAGCTTACTTATGTTTTATGAAGAATGCAATGGTAGTAGTCTTGTGTGTGGAGTTACATAATTTAAAATAAATTCCTTTTAGATTCAAAAATATCAATATTCACAAACCATAGAAATTCAATGTTTTGTGTTATATTAATTTCATTAATAATACATCTCTTATCTACTTTTTTGGAGTTTATTTTCTCAGATATAGATTTTATCAGTTCTTACTGAAAACTCTAGGATAGCAGTGATAAAATATATTTACTGATTATGACATCCATTTGTTAAACCATGATTCTGTGACTGAAAAATGCATTTCAGTCTTGGTTGTGCAATCAGTTCATATTTATTTTTTCATTCCCTTCTTTACAATTCAGAGTCTTCCTTTATTAATTTTATTTACTTTATATTGTTAATTTCATACATTTCTTTTTTTATTAGCATGGAAATTCTGCAGTAAAATTAAGATGCAATGTAGAATTTTATTTTTATAGGAAAAGTCTGGCTTAACATCTTAATAAAAAAGTGGAATATATATATTAAATACATTTAAAGAAACAACATTTATAACTTTTTCAGGTGTTTGTTATCTGGCAGTATCAAAGTTAACTTGTATCAGTGATTTCAAATTATCTCAAAAGTTTTATTTGGGCACATTTTTGTAACCAATTTTTTTCCTGTTATATCTCTTATCGCTCTTTTGGTCAAGTACAAGGGTGTACCCAAAAGTAACCGGAATTATTTTTCTATAAAATTGTATTGAACTTGACAATCATATACAGAGTGAATCCGACCTATTCTGCCAAAGGGTGATAGACGAGCCTAAATGAATCATGAAACACCTCACCAACCCTATCAAACAGTTTTCAAGTTATGGTGGATAATCGATTATGGGAAAAAATGTGTCAAGTCTAAAAAACCTGCATTTGTGAAGTTTCTAAGAGGCCTAATGCAAACTAAGCACATATTTGGAAAAAACGAAAAAAAATCCTATAAGATGACATTATTTTCATCAAAACATCTGGATTTATTGGTGAGCTGAAAGCGCTGAAAGATTGGCAAAGTTCAAAATCAAATTGTCATCAAAATTTTTCATCGCTAATGACGCAAATACCATTCTGGCTACAATCGGTCAAATTTACCAAAAACTTTTCCAGTGCACCAGCTTTAGAAAGAACCTACAATAAACCATATCAGTGTTTTGGTTCAGGAGGAAATTTAGCCTTTTGTTCCTAATACTTCACTGAAATCAACGTTTCTCAAAGTAGATATTTGACAAAAATTCGGAATTGGCGGTTACAGATTTTGGTGACAAAATTAGATTTTTCAGAAAAAATCATAAGGTGACATTACAGGATCATTGACATCTACTGGATAACTGTATTTTATGATGAGCTTCAATCGCTTAGAGATTGGTGAAGTGAAAAATCGAAATGTCGCCAAACCCTACTGAAATTACTTCAACGAATGCAGATTTCAGTGATGTATTGCACACAAAGGGCTAAATTTCTCTTGTACCAAAACACTGATATGATTTATTGTAGGCTCTTTTGAAAGCTGGTGCAATGGACAAGTTTTTGATAAATTTGACCTATTGCAGGCAAAATGGTATTTGTCTCATTGGTGATGAAAAATTTTGGCGTTAATTTGATTTTGAACTTTTTCAATATTTCAGTGCTTGTAGCTCACCAATAAATCCAGCTATTTTAATGAAAATTATGCCATCTTATAGGATTTTTTCGTTCTTTCCAAATATGTGCCTAGTTTGTGTTAGGTCTATCAGAAACTTCACAAATGCAGGTTTTTTTAGACTGACATATCTTTTACATAATCGATTATCCACCATAACTCAAACAGTTGGAGATATGACAGGGTTGGTGGGGCGTTTCATGATCCGCTTGGGCTCGTTGATCATCTCCTTCGTTTGGCGGAATAGGTCGGATTCACCCTGTGCATTTGAGTACCTTTGAAAGTAATCTCTGCTGGCCCCAATGCACACTTGTTCAAATGTTTTTTTTATAAAAGCTGTGAACATTTCAGTTCTTTATCTGGAACACTATTCCAGGCTCTCTGTAAATTATCTTTCACCTCATCGACATCAGTTCCATTACTGAACTTTCTTTGTCTGTGAGAATAGAAAGAAGTCACTGGTAATAAGACCCAGCAGTTGGGTGGATGATGCACTAGCATCATCTTGAATTTCATCAAGATGTGTGAGATGAGACCCATGTGAGCCGGCACATTTTTTTTTAGTGGACATTTGTCTTTCTATTCTTGTTTGAGCATTCAAAATACCAATTCGGTAGACAAAAGTATCTTTCTGAAGCATTTTGATAAAATTCATTATCAGGTAATCAATGAATAATTTGTTCATATGATGGTCATTTGGTGACCTTCATAATCAAAGTCCTTTGATTTCTGCTCTTTAATGGATGTTCAGGTCATTACAAGTCTTGGTCACAGGGTGTAATTTTTAAAATGTGAAAACCATCACAAATATGTGGCATACTCAAAGTACCAACTGAAATTCTTGTTGCTTTATAATAGTGGTCTCAGCTGTGGTCTTTCCAGAGGAACAATTGCCCCCATATTCTCAGTCTCTGTGGCAATATTTAAAAAATCATAGGATACTGGGACTACAGACAAAGGAGCACCAAGAAACAAACCACTTCACATAGGTGACACTTGGTATAATAGAATGGGGGAACTCTAAGCTAACAATGCCTGGCGGCACAATCTGCAATTGCAGCATATGCGGTCAATGTTGCCATTCCAGTTATTTTTGGGTACTCCTATGTAGTTTCTCAATTCCCTATCAATTTGCATTTTTATATGTTTTGAATTTTTTACAGAGTTATATCGCCAGTCCTTCCCAAGCACCGAATCTTTGGATCGTTCTGTTTCAATGAAATCACGTGATAGTAATGATCCCCCTCCGCCCCTACCTCCATCACGCCATGAGCGAGAGTCGCATACTGGTATAGATATGCCTTTTTCTCCGCCTTCACTTGCCTCATTCACTGGCAATGCATCACCACCTCCATCATACCATAGTCAAGTTCACTATTCACCACGTCTGCCTCCTCATCCACTACCCCTTCCATCATCACTTTATGCCACTGGTCGCAGGCGACCTCCTGCACCAGATAGGGCTTTGCCATTTCCTCCCTATGAATTAAAAAAGTCAAACAGCTTGAAGTCATGTGGAATTGGTATGCCTTCAACCCCATCAGCACCTAGCCTTAGCCATCCAAGTACGGGTCAAGGCACAAGAATTCCAGATGACCTTGATGCATCTGACAGCATCACTGATGATGATGATACTATTTCATCTGGCCTTAGTGGTGAATAATTTCATCTGTTTATCTCACATTTATTTGAATGCATGCAGCCTGTGCTTCTATGTGTCAGCGCACCCATTGTAGTTTCCTTTCTCTTACCAAAATCATTTGTGTAGTTGTACCATGAATTTTTAGTTCCATAGTTTATATATATCAGTTACTCTTAGCACTTTATTTTTTTGAAACTAAAGATTATTAGTTACCATTTATATGGTAGATAAACATGCATGTGCTTAGTTTTTGTTCGTAACTTAAGTTCCCAAGCTTTTGGATCCCTGAAGTTTCATCCTCTTATATTCTTTCACTAGCTTGAATTTTCCCGAGCATGGAGATGTAAAAGTTTCTCATATTTTCTTGCATTCTTTGAAATGTTTTTTATTCTTTATTTGACAAATTTCAAGAGTATTCATTCTTTGTGTTCCTTTATATTTTGAATTTTCAGTATCAATTCCCTCTTGTTTTGAGGATGCATGCTATAATCATGGCACAAAAATTTGAGTATATTGAAAAAAAACATCGAATATTCTCATTATGTTTTTATACAAATCCATATTACCAAATATTTCAAGAAGCTAGTCATTCTCCAGTGAATTTGTTTTAAGATTTTTTTTTTTTTACAATGAATCAATTGCAACAAAGCATCCTGACTTTTAAAATAAGCAGGAAAATCTTAATGGTGATTTTAATGGTTTGTAATAGACTTTTCATATTTATTTTTATCAAATTTTATTTTTTTCTTGAATGTCAAACCCAGCTTATATGAATGAAGCAAGCACTTTCATAAATATTTTATTTTAGGAATTTAGTACTTCATTGTTTAGTATAATATTAGTAACTTATATTTAGCATATTATTCATTCTTGATTCAAATAATTTAGGCCACACATGTCATTTCTGTATATATTATATATATTTAAGTATCTACTTGAAAATAGAAACAGAATAAGTTGTGATAAGTTACAATGAGATAAAAATTATTTTCGTTGTCTGACAATGGGAAGAAGAAAAAAAACTTTTCAAGCTGTTATCTATAACACTTGGTATTTTTGTGACCTTTCATCCACTATGTGGTATATAAAAGAGTAGATAAACTTTGTCTGATAATACTCAGAAATCACTAATGAATAAGGTAAATGTGTGGAATATACTAAACTCGTAATGCAAATATGTGGAATATACAAAAAAGTGTCAAAATGCATTAGGAAGAAAGCTATGTAGCCAACTTCAGAGGAAAGATATGTAGCAACTTATCACATTCACCAAGGATCCAACTTGGGTTTAATATCAAATCTTAACTCTAGGTTGCTCAGCGAAAAAAAGTATGTCTGCTCACTTCAAACATTGTTGCCAGAACGAAGCTGAGAGCCTGCATGTAAGTCTAATGCAACATCCTGATTGATCGCTTGCGAAATAAAGCTACCCGATTGGCCCATTTGAATTTTCTTAAAATTCCCTCTCATAATGAACCTAAGGAAAGTTGAATTATGTCAAAATGAAGGTTGATTTGGCTGGTAGACCAATCGGGTAAATATTTTATCCCAAAATTAATAAACTCATTTTTACATTTTTCAGGAAAATTTTAAAATTAAAATTACTAGGAATTGTTTTAAAACAAAAAGTAATATTGTGAAGCATTTTTAGTACAGTAACTATGGGAATGATTATGAAAAAATTTTAAATCAATACTTTAATAATTTGAATAAAATAAAGATTGATTTTCTTGAAAATCATCCATTGTCTTTATTATGGCGAATTATTCTGATTTTTGAATAAGTGAACTTATTCTTTTATTACACTTTTTTAATAGGATCACTTGTTTGTGTAGTATTGGTAATTGTTGTATTGAACGACCATTGTTTGATGCTTAATAAAACTGCTATGTCTTACCAAAACATTTCAAAATACAGGGCTGTTAAACAAATTACAACTGCTTTGGCCTGGGACATATTGTGAGATGGAATGAAATAAAATTTGACAGCACATCTTATGAAGTGCCATCTTTTGGTACTTCATAAGATGTGCAAGGCCTTGATAAAGAAAAAATATGGATTTTCTCTGCATGGCTGTTCAAATGACATGATTTAGAGAATTTAAACATTTATCATGTCTCACACTTATGAGCAAGTTTTTTTAAATTTTCAAAACATTTCCTACTGCAGATTATCCACTGATCACTTAGGAACTGATGTTATTTTCCAGATTTAATAATGTTTAACAATGATGTCAGGAGCCATTTTGATCGTTATTCATCATTTTTTAGTTGCTTGGTAGGAGTTCCAGTGATAAGACACTTGTAGGAAGTGTTATATATAAACTGGAGCCAAAAAAACTGGTACAGGCATGCGTATGCAAATAAAGAGATGGAACCAATCAGAGTACGGCGCTGCGGTCGGCAACGCCTATATAACAAAACAAGTGTCTGGCATAGTTGTTAGATCGGTTACTGCTGCTACAATGGCAGGTTATTGAGATTTAAGTGAGTTTGAACGTGGTGTCATAGTCGGCGCACGAGAGATGGGACATAGTATCTCCGAGGTAGCGATGAAATTTGGATTTTCATGTACGACCATTTCACGAGTGTACCGTGAATATCGGGAATCCGGTAAAAAATTAAATCTACGACATTGCTGCGGCCGGAAAAAGATCATGCAAGAACGGGACCAACGACGACTGACAAGAATCATTAAACGTGACAGACGTGCAACCCTTCCGCAAATTGCTGCAGATTTCAATGCTGGGCCATCAACAAGTGTCAGCGTGCGAACCATTCAACGAAACATCATGGATATGGGCTTTCGGAGCCGAAGACCCACTCGTGTACCCTTGATGACTGCATGACACAAAGCTTTACGTCTTGCCTGGGCCCGACAACACCAACATTGAACCGTTGCGGACTGGAAACACGTTGCCTGGTCTGACGAGTCTCGGTTCCAATTGTTTCGAGCTGATGGACGTGTACGGGTATGGAGACAACCTCATTAACCCATGGACCCTACATGTCAACAGGGGACTGTTCAAGCTGGTGGAGGCTCTGTGATGGTATGGGGCGTGTGCAGTTGGCGTGATATGGGACCCCTGATACGTCTATGATACGACTCTGACAGGTGACAGGTACGTAAGCATCCTGTCTGATCACCTGCACTCATTCATGTCCATTGTGCATTCCTACGGACTTGGACAATTTCAGCAGGACAATGGGACACCCCACATGTCCAGAATTGCTACAAAGTGGCTCCAGGAACACTCTTCTGACTTTAGACACTTCCGCTGGCCACCAAAATCCCCAGACATGAACATTATTGAACATATCTGGGATGCCTTGCAACCTGCTGTTCAGAAGAGATCTCAACCCCCTCTTACTCCTACGGATTTATGGACAGCCCTACAGGATTCATGGTGGTAATTACCTCCAGCACTACTTCAGACATTAGTTGAGTCCATGCCACGTCGTGTTGCGGCACTTCTGCGTGCTCGCGGTGGCCCTGCACGATATTAGGCAGGTACACCAGTTTTTTTGGCTCTTCAGTGTATATATATTTTAATTGTGATGTGCATACCTATTTTATTTGTTTTAATAAGACCAACATTTTACAGACTGACTAGGTCACTGGTTGTAGTTTAATCTTCACTGTGATTCATATCCCTAGAGATTATTTGAACCATCCCTTTAGCTACAGAGGTGGTGCCATGTATGGTTTGTGGTTCTGTCAAAACTATATACTTAATATGGTAGAAAACTATCCAATTTTGACTTCTATAAATCATTTCATCCTCTTGTTTTATTGTTCTCTATTTAACTGAGTCATAAGTCATTTTAAAGACAAGTCATAAGTTTTATAAATGGGTGAATAGACCTCATGCACACGCACAGTTTTGCCATGTCAAACGGTTATACTCTGTGATAATTACACCTGTGCTATTGCTGCTATGATTATAAAAAGCATCATTAATTCTCCCATTATATTATAGGCATTACTGCTTCATATAAACATTACACCTTTAAGGAGGCTTTTAAATTTTCACCTCTCGACATTTACAGCCATGGAGAGGTGAAAATTATTTTAATAACTGTAGCTGAAGTTGGCAGATAAGTTTGCATGAGTAGCTTATTCATTTTGAGAAATATATAACAAAAGGTTGGAAGCATCTGTTGTCCAAATTTAAACTTATTTTGAACTTTAAATTTAGCCCAAAGCTGTCTAAAAATAGGATGCTTATTTTGTAACAGCTCTGTACATGCAAAAAATATATATGAGTGACTATATATAGAATTTGATTTGTGTCGTTTGTGCATTCATTTCCTGTGTGTTTATTTTTTGACTTATGGAATTTGTGTGTTGAGTTGAATTGAGATAGTTTCTTAAATCATATGTTTTATGGGAATGTATTAGTACATCCTAATATTGTTGGCCCTTGTGCTGATAGGATATGGTGCTTATCCTCCACCTCCAGAACCAGCACCGCCAGATCTACCTCCTTCACGCATGAAGAAGGGATCTTTAACAAGTGGCCACCATGCGTCTCGCACAAGTTTGGATGAGGGTACTTCAAACTATATTTTATCCCTTAGCTTTTTTTATGCTCATTTTATAACTATCTTTTTTTATTTGGTTGGTTGCATGAATATTGAGCAAAAAAAAGTAAAATAAGGCTTTCTTTTTTAGATGTCACAAAAGAAAGTGACAGTATTTTTTATGGCAGTCATAACATTTTAGTTCTTTCATGAACTTTCCTATTCATAAAAACTCAATTTCTATATGAACAGTGTTCTTTGATTTTGTTCTTCAGGATGAAATGTTTGTTAGGGACAAAAAAATTAATGTTTTTGTTTCTTTTCTACATAACATTTGATTGCTTTCATTAAATGACTTGACTTTTTTTTAATTCATATTTTTAGTTTGTTCTTTCAAAATTAGATTTAAATTTTTAAATCGCTAATTTTGATTTTGTCAGTATAAACTAATCAGTCTGGAACACACCAGCAGTTGATTTTAATTTATTTTCAAAATACTAACTGATTAACTTGAGTAAATGTGCCTGGTAATGAAATGATCTTTGGTTTTTTTACAGCATAAAATCGTAAATTCTTATCTTTCTGGTTATGATATCCATAGCTAAAAAAATTTCATTTATTGAGTGTTTTTCAATCTATCAGCTCCGTTGTCTGGAAGTGTTGAAAAGCCGACACGTGTGGTTTTTGCAATTGGTCTTTGTTTGCATTTCTACTTTACTTTCAAACATTTGGTTTTGAAAACATTTATTTCTATTGAAAATGAAATTCATTTTAAATGGGTTTTTTTTAAAATTTTTTCCCATTTAATATGTATATGTTTTTATATTACTTTAATAAAAACTTCATAGAGTTATTCTATATAAAAACTTCCACATGAAAACAATAGTTGCTGTGCTTATGAAAAATCATAATTTTTTCTTTTTCCATCAAAATGGTTAAATAAAGTATAGTAACATTTTGAAGCTGAAACTTGGTAGGACTTTTGGCTTTCGAAGGTTTTTTACCAACTGGCTGTTGCGAAGATGAGTTTTTGGGAAAAAAAATTCAACTGCCTTTGCATTGAATCGAACCCATGTCCTTTCACTTTCCAGGTTGGCAACTTAGCAAAGGGTAACGCCATCCTTTCACAAGTCGCCTTCTGGTGGCAGCATCAGCAGTTGTGAGCTTGGCCTGAATTGTGTCAGACCGTGCGTGTACGGTCCCGTTAAGTGCACACGATCTCCAAGGAAAGATTGAGATATTCATTGTCTTTGTAGTCTAGTGTGTTCACCCGGAAAGTGAAAGGCAGTGGGTTTGATTCCCTGCAAAGGCAGTTGAATTTTCTCTTTTTTCAAAAACTCATCTTCACAACAGTCAGTTAAAAAACCTTCATATGATAGCGAGAGTGATGTCATCTTTCACTTTTGGCTTTGCTGTCAGTTATATTAAATATCTCCTGCAAAAATTGCATAGTTGAACACACATTTTAGCACATCTTCTGGAAGGTAGTGTATGTGTTTGCATCTGTTAGTCTAAGTGTATGCATCCTTAACTTTGCGATATGCATATCTTACTGAGAATCTTTGAGAAGTTTCAGTAAGTTATTCCTTTTGTTTCTTTTTTCTTAACCATTAAATAATGCTCAAATATATCTTATTTTCCTACCAATAGAACCATATGTTGAATACTTTGTGATGGTGTAGGGTAGAAATTAGAAAGCCTGGAATAGAGGAATAACAAGGAAAATTGTTGATCCTAGAAGCATGCTTTTAATTGTAAAAAGTATTGAAATTACATGTAGATCAGATATATCATTCATATTGCAAAGGGGCTGTATATAGTTATTTAAATAAGTAAATTTTATTTTGTCACCCTCTCTTAAAACCAAATTAGAAAGTTGGCCTCTCTCTATCCCCCGAGGCCCCCTCAAAAAACACATTTTTGCAGTGCAATATTTGCTTAGATATTTGAATTTGATCATCACTGAAAATGATGGAAAGAATCAAATAAACTAATGAACAAGCTTATTCTATGCTTCATATTGATATCTTTTTATTTTTAAACTGGGCCAGGGTATCGTTGGGATTATTAGCAAGTTTACTGATAATGTGAGGCTAATAGGGGTAGTTAGGAACCCAAGCAATAGGCAGAAGCTCCAGACGAGCATGAATATGATCGCAGCATGAATTAATTATTGGGGCATGACTTTAAGCATTGACAAGTGCATGGTCACCCATTTTTGTTCAAGCAATCCCTGCTTCACTTTACAATTTAAATGGTATAGTTATTCTCGATGCAACTAAGACCACTGATTTGGGCATTCTCATTGGTGAGCGACTCTGGTTTTCTTCACATTGTTCCACAGTTGTAAAAAAAGGTGAATAGAATGCTGTTTCATTCTGGAAAAGGTCTCTTCCTGTTCTCCTAAATTGATCTTTCTAGTTTTCAACGGCTTAGTTCATCCTGAAATGGAGTATGCCGTGAGGTTTTGTCTGGAAAGTATTCCTACAGAGGTTCAAGGGTCTGCAGAGAACAGCTATGCATGCTCTTGTTCGTGCACAAGGCTTGAGCTATGAAGAAAGACTTGATTTCTTGAATTTTTTTGTATTGGAAGAATGCAGGTGTTGTGGGGGATGTGATTGAAGTGTTCAAAATTTTCAACAGGATAGGATGGACCATGAGTTATCAATACACTCTCAATCAACTGCTTCGACAAGGGACATCTGTATCGTTTTGTAATGAACAACTCCAGGTTGTGGTGTCATAGGGAGTTTTTCTTTAATAGAGTTGTGGATAAATGGAATAGTTTACCTCTGGGGGTCATGAATTCTAAAACAATTGACCATTTAAAAAGAAATATGATAAATATATTAGGATAAATCAAGAAGCTATTCATACTGAATCATAATTTTTATGGGTAGTGTATTATATTGTGTTTTTGTACGCTGTTTTTTCCCTCATTTTCATTGATTTTTCAAATTCAAGTATCTAATCAAATATTGCGTTTGAAAACATGGAATTTTTTTTTGAACTCAGGAGGGACGGCGAAAAATTTCTATTTTGGTTTTTCTTAGGATGGCGACAAAATAAAAAGTTAATTTTTATTTTACTAGCTATATAGAACTCCTTGCAATATGAATGACTTATGAGGTCTACACATTGTTTGGATACTTTTTCCACGATTTATCCAGAATAAAGAGACTTTCCTATGCACCCTGTATAACTAAAAAATAGCGAGGCAAAAAGAAAAACTCAGAATTTGACTGCTTTTAATGATTGGATTTTTATCTGATGTTCATTATTTTGAATATGATGAAAAGGTTGGTGATGTTTGCACATATTTTTGGAGAATAAAAAGAACATTCATTGCATTGTGTAAAATAAAATTAAAAAATAAAAACGATAAAACCATTTTATGATAAGTGCAATAAAAAAATTGAATCAGTGAAACAAAGTTTGGAAGAAACAAAATCAAAATTTCGTTGAGAATAAAAATAGTTTTTTTTTTTCGCCATTTGGGTGAGTGTTTAAAACAGACTGTCTAAAGCTGAGTGATTTTTAACCTTTTTGTCTTGTAACATATAGTCATGGGAACCCTCTGGCATGAGTGAAAATAATGTGTATACTACATGGAGAAATATATTAAATGTCCATAGTTTGATTAATTTTTATATTAGAAATTTACTAATATATTTTAGATATTGATTTCTTGTGATCTATAAGATTTAATTGTTGTATGATTATACAGGGCGGGTTCCATATTGTTTTTTTACAGATTTTATGAAAAAGTTTCGCTAGAGAGGATATCTTTTATCTAACTCTCTGTCCTAGATCATTTGAGATGTTTGAAGATATTTAATTGTGATAATCATAAAGTTTCAAGTATTCTTTCATAAACATATATGTTAGTGAAAATTTTAAATTCATATTTACAGACACATTTCTGGAAATAAGGAGGAAAATGAACTTTATTGAACTTGATTGTTTATACAAAGGTCTCAACACACACAAAATGCCTAATGAGGTGGCTGAAAAAAAGATGTCCATAAAAAATACAGATGTCAAATACAATAAACTCTTGTTAATCTGGCACATATCAGACCAAGGTGCGCTGGATTACTGAAAGTTAATTGAAAAAAAGCCCATTTAAATAATATAAACTTCTGCATACAGACATGTATTCTTTTATGCTTGAACAAAACCCAAATATAAACAATAGATTACTGGAAGGAGGCCGGCGGTAGTCGACTGTTATCTTAAATAATGGCAAACCCAAAATAATAGCAATTATCATGAAAAAACTAATTATTATGACAAAATATTATAAACTGTCCCATAACTAAATTATGGTTGTCGCATTTAAGTATGGATAGCTTCTTGATTTATCCCAACATGAATATCATATTTCTTTTTAAACATGCCATGTGGCTAAAAATGGAAAAAAAGAACAGGTTTTATTTATGTTTTTAAATTTAAATCACATAACTGTTTTTATTGCCCATTGAACGTTTTGATAAACCAAAAACAAAGTGCAAAGAACACTGCCATATAGTAACTTTGCGTTTTCTTAACTGTCAAGAGAAAATATTTCTAAAATTTGAATCAAATAAACCATATTTATATGTGCAATTTTCTTTTCTGAACAGTTTGTTTCAGAGGAACATATGACCACTTGAATTTTGGTTGGATCTCAAGATTTTATAGGGTAGTGCTTGAGAAATGAAAAAAAAGGCCAACCTAATTTCTTAGGAGCTAAGAATATATATTTTTTCCAAGTGTGTTTCCAGGAGAAAGGGTCAAAATAAATTTTTGTTAGTTTTTATAGCCCTTTTGTTGGACTTTTCCCGTGTTGGTGAAAACACACAAATTCAGAAAATTTTTTATTGTCTGCAAAGTCATATTTATTCATCATAAATGGGAAATTTTATTTGCCTATGATGCTTTAGTTGCCATGGCAACCATTTCAAACCCTGTTATAGGCTTATAAACATGGAAATAATTTACAGGGCTCCCCTACTTTTTGGTAAAATGTCCTTCTTATCTGTCCTACCTAGTTTTTGTCCTACTTTTCCTATCAACCAAATTTGTGTTATTGATTTTAATTGAGGAGGGAATCATCCATATATTGCCAAGTGATACAAATCAGTAGATTGCAATTAATAATTCTGCCAAAGCAGAAGTTGTATTGTTTTTTCAGGCTATTTGGGGGGTGGGGAGTGTATGTGAGGCTTTTTGGTTTATTCTTTTGCTTAGTTTGAGAGTTCAAAAACTCATTTTGTGTCAATGTTTTGAGAAGTCTAAGAAATTTATCTCAATAGAAAAAATAATTTTGTATTTATATGCTATTTCATGGTCTTGGACTATTAATTTTACCGTAACAACATTTATCAGTCAAAATTATTCTGCACATTTTGTGTAAAGATGGAGCAACAGTTTGCACAACAAAGCAATTTGATATAATACATAGGCCTATTCTAGGTTTGATGATTCTGATGCTACCCAATAGCGTTTGATTCTCTTCTGTATTTTTAGAGCATGCAGAGGCATAAACAATATCTATCAATGCTCAGCAAAAAGCTAGAAATGAAAGTGCTTCATTTTTGGAAAGTGATTACACTCGCATATTGGAAAGTAAAATGTAAACAAATCCCTTTAAAAAAAGGATAGACAGTGCAGTAAAACTATCTGGTTCACCTTGACTTATTTACATTGGACCTTTTAATTTACGTTTTTTACTGTGCTTTTGAAAGTGGTCTCAAAAGAGCGTGATTCTTAAAAAACTTATATATTTTCATTATTTGATATGCATCATCATCATTGATGAGAGTTGACAGACTGGACTGTGGAGGACTCCAAAAAACAATGTAATATATTGTGATGAAAGACAGAAAAAAATTTTCTGTGGTTGTGCTAGTACACTGTTTTGGCCAAAAATTGTTTTTGTTACCAAGTCATTTCTGTTGGCTCAAGTCAATCTTATAGGGCACTGAAATAGTGCTATGCATTTTTTTTTAATTAAAAAAAAATATATATATTGAGGGATTCTTTTTTTAATTATGCTATGATTGTTGTCTAAATTGGTAACCCCTGTTCTACTCTTTTTTTTTTTACTTTTTCCTACTACTTTTACATTTTTTGAGTGGGAGCCCTGAATTTAGTAAGTTTCCAGATTTTCCCAAAATGTAAATTTTGTCTCACAAGTGAAAAAAGTTTACCCCCAAGATAATAAAAATTATATATTTTTGCTAACATTCATGCACAGTGCTATGAAATTGCCTTATTAATCAAGGGGATTGAAAGGTTTACTTTTGAGTGCCTTTATATATTTTTTACCAATGATATACATTAATCCTTAACTAACATTGTTGCTAAACTCGTAACAAAACTAGTGATTCTAATGAAAACTAAATTTAGAAATGAATCAAAATTTCTATTTGAATAAAATTAAAGGACTAGCTAATCATAATTTTTTGACATATATGATTTCAGTGAAAATAGTCTTTTGAATATGGTGTAAGTTGCCATTTGTATTTTAACATGTTTAAATAAGCATATAAATTACTATACTTCAGTATGCAATTCTGCTTTGAAAACTTCAATGTATTTGTCATGAAAAAAAATTATAGATCTTTACTATATATTTACTATGCAGAATGCCTTATTTTACTTTAATTTGTTTTAGCAATATAATTTACTCAAGTACACACACAAAAAAGTTGTCTCATCTGTGTAAATGAATTGTTAAAAAATTTAAATATTGATCTTTGCAACGTAAGTGCTATTGGGTCATTTGTTACACCAGATAAAATTTTTACATATATCTTGTTCATCCATGAATTAGAGGTTGATAATGAAAAAATTAAAAGGAATCCTGAATTTTCATGATTTCTGCAAATTAACAATATTTGTTTTTGGTTTTTCCAAGTATACTTTGTTTCCAAGTGATTGGTAGAAATTCTTGCCAAAATATCTGGAATTACACGTCATTAAAATTATTAATTACATGATTTTGTTCAACTTTTAATATTCTCATACATTACTGGTGGGATCCTTGTAGTACATCACAGATCCAAATTTTTTGTTTTCAAATGGTAGATCAATCATAATTGGGGCATGTATAATATAGCCATAAAATTTTTTTTTTTTTACTCTAAGAAGATTGAATTTTATGTCTTTTCATACAACTCACATTTTTCAGTCATTCATATATTTTTTTCTTATAGCAAATAGTTTAACAATCTCGTCAATTCATACTTCATTAGTATCACTCAAATGCACATGAATATGAAGTAGCTGAAAGTCTAGCTGGACGTGTTCGTAATACCAATCATCTATGCTTCTTAAGAAGTTACATGAAAGAGCCACTATACTTACAACAAAACATGTTATACACATTTTCAACACATAGGACAGTTATGACTACTTTTGTTTTTAGTACTTAGACATTGGTGAAATTTGATGCATCAGTAAAAGTCTGTTATAACTAGGGTAACCATATGACCTGTATTTTATGAGGCATTCTTCTGTTTCACATTTTTTTTTCCATCCCAACTTTTTATTTTGTAAAATCATCCCATTTTTTTAAACAGAGATTACTTGAATTTTTAATTTTTAATGAAATCATAGATGAAGATAATTTTATGACTATACAGGTTTGTCCGAATCTCCTCCGACAAACTTCTAAGGGTGATTGTATCGTAATCATCAAAACAAATAACTTTTGCAGTGGAACCTTGGGTCTCTCTCTCAAAATTTTCAATTGGAATCATTTATTCCGTCAGAAAACTAAGTATGTGCAAAAACAGTTGCAGGTTCAGGATATCAGAGAAAATTAAACATACCAATGTAACAAGCTATGCAAGCACTGAGAATAGCTGAAAGTGGCTCCCGAGGGTACTGTTGCACAACTGACACTGCAAATAAAGCCCTGTTGACGTGCAATAAAACACCCCGGGAAAATCCCGGTGACAGGGATTTTTGCTAAAAACCATTCACATGATGCTTAGTTTATGCCGGTAATCCCACTCTTCTTTCTGGAAGTCGTCACTGGTTACGTGGGTTGAACGGAAGTGGTTGATTCAAGATGGCTGACGAAGGAGCTTACAGTAGTTTTTGCAGCGCAAAGGATTATGGGAGAGAAGGTTGGTGTCAACCACCAATCCACCCCAAGAAAGATAGACTTTTTTTGATTTTTGATCAGCTTCTCTCCCACCTTTTTCTCCCTATGAGAGAAAAAAAGTTGTCATGCCGGTAATTATCACCAAAGCGACCCCCCCCCCCCCCCAATCTTGCACATGTGAACAGGGCTTAAATGAATGGTGCACCTGCTCGCAAAAGTCTGGTGGTGTTAATCTTGTCAGTAGCAACAAGAACCTTGGAAACAAGTTCTTCCTCTGAATCTACTGGTGTGCCATAGACTAATGATTTCAGGTGGCCCCAGAAGAAGTGGTACAGTGAATTCATGTCTGGGGAACATGCAGGCCATGCCATAAGTCCACTATGGCCAATCAACTGCCCTGGATATGTTGCTGTTTGATTGATGGTCCTCTCCTTGCCAGCTTTGTTTTTGACTAAAAAATATTTTTTCTATATATATATATACCCGATGTTCCATCGCAAAAGTTATTTGTCTTATGACCAAAAGCTATTTGTGTATGATCACCCCTAGAAGTTTGTCAGTGGAGCTCCAGACCACCATGCATATTATGATTTTTATGATCTTCAATATGAATATAGCATCCTGACTTGCACTATTCTGATATACGCGAACGTTAAGTTGTGTAATTTGCTATGAAAAACTCACACATTCCTCAAATTCAAGTACAATCACAAGATCATGATAGTAGTAATTATCAGTGTTAATCAAGTTTGAGGAGTTTAGGTGATTGAAATACCATATGTAATAAAACCACTCTGATTTTAGTGAAGTTACTGTTGTGATCCGATATGCAAATCCTATGCCAACATCATTGATCTGCCGTGCTGATGTCATTGAGGCATCCTAATTTGTAGCATGTACATAGGGAAGATCTTCCTCTGCTGTCACACCTATTTCAGTTCTGTCTTTGTTCCATTCAAATACCATGGTGCTGATTGCTCGTAAAGCAATGTCTGTTTAACCTTAACTGTTCTTAATGTTCCGCATCATGTTAATAAATTAATGTTTTAACCATTGCATTTCTGCTTCTCTACAGTTACAATATAAGCTGTGAAAGCAATGTACCTGGTTTGAACCTCTCAATCAATGTTCACCCATTGGTGAGTTGTTGAACCAGGATGTTATCAAACGTGTATCACAAATGATAATTATTTGTACCAATTTTTTAAGGTGTATAGACTTAACATAATTTTTTTAAGGACTGAATTGCAATCACAAGGCAAGTTAGACAATGAAGACAGTATTATAAAAATTAAATTTTCTTTTCATTTAATACATTTTGCATGAATAATTGTACTTTTGATAGTAATTTTTTAACAAAAGACTAGTTTTTGTGAAAATTTTGGTCCCAATTGACTGATATTTAAATGTAAATTTCTGCTCCAATTTATGCTAATTTGACTTATTGTACTTTCCTGCACATAATCTGTAGGTGTCACTTTTGCTACATTCAGAAGAAATATTGTATAGTCTACAATAGTGCATAATCTGCATATTTAAATTTTACTTATCAGTAATGAAATCTTGAGAAATTTCAGAGGAGGTTTGTCGTATTTTTGTAGCAAAATTGTCTATATTTCTACTCGTATCCATACGCCATCTTTAAATCTCTAAGGGGTTATTTTTTTGCAAATTGATTTTGAAAATATTTTTGTTCCAACATCTCAAAGAAAGGGTGCAGATAAGACACAGCCATACGTAATCTGCAGTAAAAATTCTGAGATGTTTTTTCAATGTATAATATGGCACATGGTTATCGTCGACCTATCATGTTACTTTATGATATTGCTGTATTTATCTCGCTTTTTGTAGCGATAATTTTTTTATGAGATATACTTAAAATTAAATAAAAATTGTCTTCTATTTACCACTATTGGTTTTTTTTCCTTCATTTTTATATTGACAGTTTTTTCTGACAATTGGTCATGTGTATTTTCCCCTATTGGGTATTCCTATTTATTTTCCTTTTAAATATTGTCATCCTTGTAACAAAAGAGTTCCTTTGTGGGAAAAATTGTCATATCAATGGACTATAAATGTTACAAGTGTAATCATATGCTATCGGTTGTTTTGATATTTCAAGCAGTAAATTGCAGAAAATCTCTGCTTTATATTCAGTATAAAATGTCCTTTTGGATCATTTTGGTCAAATATCAGCGATTGTACAAGATAAAAATCTTGAAGTGTTTCTTTGCTTGAAGTGGCTGATTCTCCAAAACATTTTTTAATAGAAATACTTTTCCTATTTTTGCTATGATTTAGCCAACTGTTTTGAACAGTTTAAATTCCTAATTTTCATTCTTCCCTCTTAATTCTATGATTTCATGTGCATGTTAACATTGCAATAATTGGGAGGTTTTGAATGTTTACCACAAAAACATGATTTGGTTCATGTGATAGTTCAAGGCCATAGCGAGGGAGGACTTAGGGGTCTGGTCCTCCCCTATTGGCAAAAGTCAGGAAAATATACATGTACTTGATAAAAGTTCTGTAATGCGAGAAAAAAGGGTAACTCAAAAATAAAATAAAAAAATTAAATTTTGAACAGTAGGGAATTTGAATTACATTTCTTTCTTCCAGAGTTTTGATCAGTGAGTCAGGGAAGTTTTTGATTTTTGGTCAAGGAAATGATCAAACAGATTTTGTTGGAAAACCCGAAGTGATTCCCAGCAGTAAAGAATGACTGGGTCTTTCATTGACAAAAGTTGCAATTGTATAAAGTTGAAACGTAATAGCTAATGCTTCTTCGTCTGTAAATTGGGAAAGCTTATTGCTGTGCAACCTGTTAAAATTGAATGTCAAGAGACCAAAATAATTTTCTGTTTGAGACAGGTTTCCGTTTTATAGAAGTAGTCATTAAGCCACTATTCATTGATGGGATTATTTTTTGATTCTGTTCAAGACAGATTTCAGTCTTTTAGAATGTACACTTTATCCTTAGGATACAGGGGAAGGGCTAAGGGGTGAAGTTGCCCCCATTCAGTGAAAAAATTGTATTATTCGCATGGGTGGAGGTTGATATTTGCCCTCCCCCTTTTTACCCTCTGTGGATCCCATCATATGAAGAGTCTATATCTTCTTATGGTCTTGCTGTTAATAGTTTTGTTAGTGCAGTCATAAGGGCATTGTGCTGGTTTCTTGCATTGCTGGGATCCAGGTTCAAACCCGGTTTGCAGTATACAGTGGCAGTCAGTACAAGTTGGTTTTTTGCAGTTTTCCAATTTTAAGGTGCAAATCTGAATCGGTGTCCCATTTGAAACTCTCCACAGAAAGTAGGCAGACCTTTAACATGATACTTCAGGCTAATTTAACACAAAAATTCCAGCACCTGCCATTTTCCTCTTTAATATGTAGAAGACAGGTGGCAGCACTTCTCTAGATTGTGAAAAACTCTCAACACTTACAACATTAATACAATAAGGCCATTCATACTTTCAGAACTCGCATTCTAGCATGTACCAATTCATTAGAAATATCGCAGAGGAATGTTCACGAGGTGCATGTATGGTTAAGTAGAGTGCCGGTAAGAGAGACAGGTTTCACCATAATTGAAAGAGAGGGTTAAAAATTTTACTTTTTTCTCCCCATCCTCTGTGAAGTTACTTTAAAGAATGTTCAAGGCAATCTTGTGTTATAGCAGTGGTGGTCCAGCCTTGGTGTATCTCCTGAAGAGAGAAAAAGAAAACCTGTCTTGAGAATTCCTGTTGATATTAAAGTGAATATTTCCTAATGTAACAGTTTGCTATAAATGCATAGTTTTTGTATCTTCAACAATTGCTTGTATCATTGCACATCACACATAATAGCGAGTTTCTTTTGTTATAAGCCATTGCTCGTTGTATCAGACTTTTACTGTAGTTTATTTTGTACCACATTTTCATTTCTTCATTCAAAAACTAACACCACACTACTTTATGCAACTTTGTCATGTGCATCACTAACTATTCTATTTCCCCTTTCCGAAACACTGATGTTCCAAAACTTTTTTGGGTGTGTATATGCATGGTTTTACTTTTATAGTTTATGTATATAAAGTTTCACCTTCTTTATGCTTTTGAGATTGCTTTTCTATCTTATGAACTATGAGTTTCACCTGTCTTTATCTTTTCCTTCTATCCCTTCTTTCTCTTCACATGCAGCGGAAGAAGGGGGATCCCAAGAATCTCTGAATAGAGAACAAGGTGATTATCTTGAAAATGTTTCTCTTCCTTCCTGTTTCACTTTATGGAATTATTTTCCCTCTTAGTCTGCTTTATTCTTGTGACAATTTGCTTAGTTCCCATTTTGTTCCTGTTACTTGCAGTTAATCAGCAGCATAAAGATCAAATAAAAAAAAAAATTTCTCTTAAATGAAGTAATTTTAATTTCATTTATATATTTTTTAAATAAAGTGATGCAAAAGCTCATTAAGTTTGAAAATACAACTATTCCATCAAAATTGCATGCAAATATACATTATGCTTTCATATAGTGCATTTAAAATTTGTAAATTCAAAAATTTAGAACCCATGCAGTATGTTATTATAATACTCAACCAGTTTCGAATTTGGAATTAAAAATGATTAACTTTGTTACAATTGAAAAAAATAGTTCATTGCCTTATTGGTCTTTGAATGTGTAAGATAACTGCAATACATCAATTCATTATGATGAATAATAATGTGCAGTTATAGTATGAAAAGCATCTGTATAATATATTCTTTGAAAATTTCCAAATATTTCTTACCAATTTCTATTCCGTTATCTGTGATGATTTATTTTGAATTGCCACACACACACACACACACAAATACCAAGTGACACAAGAAAAGATTTATGTAAAGAAAACACAAAATCTCATGAAACTGAGGCAGAAATTGAATAATAGAAACCTCCATATAACCTTCAAATGTTTGGATATGGGGTAATTAATAAGTACGGCAGATTTTAGGTTACACACTCATTCTTGTCATCTGTTCTGTGGTTGATCTAACTAGTCTGAAAATCGTGTTATTTTTGGGGGTGTCTACACGTAACAATTTTTCTACCATTTCCGCTATCTCCGTTCCTTAGTCCTCATGTGAGGCGTGTATCTATGAGAAAGTTAAGAAATCAAAATTTTTTTAAATAAAAATCCTGTAAATAGGTCATGAAATATGATGTAGATAATTTTGTGTCTGATATGGAATGATTGTTTAAATAAGTCATAAGAAGTTGTGTAAAAATAAGTGAGAATATTTTTCTGTGTTAAAATAAATATTATGCATCCCAATAGAAAACAAAGGCTGCTTGAAATTTATTGGGGCGTGTTTACAAAATATTTCCAATTCAAATAAATATAGGGTTGTTTTAAGTTTTGCAGCCCCATAAAATTCCTCAAAATAATGAAAAGTTTTATTATACAAAGCATGACGAGAATAAGAAAGGCTCTTCCTGCTTTCTGGATTGCTTCAATAATGTGAAATATCAAATACAGTAAACTTCTCCTTAATAGTCACCTCTCAGATGCTCTTAACCCTCTTTTGCAGTCATAATTTCCCAGTGTACAACAAAATTATGCATTTCAAAAGCCCTGTCAATGTCTGTAAAAGAGAGGTCACAACAGGCAAATTGCTCGACAAAGTGACAAAAAATATTGATGTCAAACATAACCAAAATACACAGCATCCCAATATAAAAGCATATGTCACAGAAGAAAAAGCCAATGATTTATACTATATAATACACTGCCCATTAAAAAAAAATATTTTGGTCTTATCTAAGTACGGATAGCTTCTCGATTTATCCCACTTTTTAAATGTGTTAGCTTACTTGCAGGGTTGTGAATTCTATTTCCTATATTAACAATCCTATTATCGAAAAAGTCCCTGGGACACCATAACCTGGAATTGTTCCTTATTAAACGATACTGGTGTCCTCTTGTCGAATCAGTCGATTCATGGTGTATAACTCGTGGTCATCGAAAAAATTTCTTAAGTAGAAAATTTTAAACATTTTGATTATACCCCCAACAAAATATATCTTTACTAGAATATAATTCTTTTTTCATTTCATAAAAAGAAATTCATATACAGTGAAACCTAGCTGCAACAATATTCATTAAGATGGTAGATCTCTCTGCAACGATATTCATTAAGATGGTAGATCTCTTTGCAACAATATTCATTAAGATGGTAGATCTCTCTGCAACAATATTCATTAAGATGGTAGATCTCTCTGCAACAATATTCATTAAGATGGTAGATCTCTCTGCAACAATATTCATTAAGATGGTAGATCTCTCTGCAACAATACTTTTTTAAATTCTTTTGGAACTGCTTTTAAAATAATGTCAAACGACTCTGCAGAAATATCCTTTACAACAGTGGTTCTCAAACTTTTGTCACCTGTGGCTCCCTTGCTGAATTTATGGTTTATTGGCAGTTCCGTCGAATAGTTTGGTAGGTATTTTCCCATATAAAAGAGAACCACTTCAAAGTATAAATAGGCACAAAAATAAAATTCTCGAGCTTGCGGCGATGTCCTTGATAAAGGCAGGTGACGCTCCCTAGGAGCTGCCATGCGCACTTTGAAAAACACTGCTTTATTACAATAAATCACTTTACAGCAATATTTTTTAAAATTGCTACAACAATATTTTCTTTTGTCTAGCTAAAAATCACTTTCAATGTGTTTTTAAACACTTCACTAGTGTTTTTTCGAGAGCATCTAGCAACATCTGTATTTTCTGCCACCTGCCCTTTGAAAGTGTTAATGAAGTTGCTGCTGTTGCTAATTTCTGTGTAAGATACAGAAGCGTAGTGCAGTAAACGTCATAATGTAAAACATCCAACTGAGTTTCATTAACCAACTATGTAATTATGATTTTGTGCAGCCACTAAATACTTATAAGTGCATTTTCTGGTGGTAGTAACAATAGATTTGGAAGAGATGTCAACAAAGACTTGAATTTGATGATGTGCAATGATTGTTACCTCCGGATGTAACAATAATCCATCTACAGCAGCTTTTCTCAACCTTACTGAACCAAAGGACCAGTGAAATGTCTGAAACAATTCGACGGACCGCTCATGTCCTGTATTACGGGACATACCTGCATTTTTAGTTGCTCCAAATTGTTTTGTAAATTTGTTAAATTTTTTGCGACGATGCTTACTTGAACTTGTAATGTTTACTAAAATCGTGAATAAACAGCGTTTTTTCATAACTACTTATGATAATTATAGCTGCAAATAGATACAAAAATATTCATCTTACATTTTTGCCAGGTTCACCAATTAGTTCTCAATTTTTCAGTGATTTTAACTACAATAGAGGATTTTGTCGATTTATGGCAGTTTTTTTGATGGCAATTGGCAACATCCCATATTTTACCGTATTCAAGATCCCAGTTACCATTATTTTTTCAGTGAAATATGGTCTAGTCATTTGAATGGTTTTTCCCAGTCAAATAAATTTTTGTTCACTGCAATGTGTAGCAACCCTTTATTTCCCCACCCTTCACCCATTTTTGCAGTAGTTATCCAACTTGTTGTAAATTCCATCTTTTGACTACAATTGATATCCCATATTTATGATCGCAATTCCCAACATTTTCTTTTATAATGTATGGTGAACCTGAATGTGAAGGTGCAATTTTTATTTGAGCCCATACGGATATTATTAATATCAATTACAACAATGAATAATTTTTCATTCAGTTGCCCGTGGACCACTTACGCCATCATTGCGGATCATAGGTTGAGAAAAGCTGATCTACAGGGATATTTTTGATTGGTAACCCAGAATATTGTTATATTGAGATTTCACTGTACAGAGAAAAAATGACCAGAGTAATCTGAAAAAAATATCAAAAAACTTGATGTTTAAATGACATTATTTTTCTTAAGGAATTTTTCTCATGGTCTTGTTTTGTAAAATTTTAACACATTGCCTGTAAGTAATGTAAGAGTTTATCTTTACTGATGTTTTTTTAACTTGTCTATGTCCTGTAGATACTGACCAGCATGATTCAAATTTGGGGAATTATTTGTTCATTTAACCCTGACTTTTTATCAATTGTAGCAGTCTGGCCAATCAGATAAAAAGTTGTAGCCAAATCAAAGAGAACCTTAGCCAAATCGATGCATCATATAAAATGTAGATTCCAAAACAACTTGTATCAAGTTCAAGATGGAAAAATCAATCGAAATAAAAATTATTTAATATACAATGTGTGTAAAAAAAAATTACTTTACAAAAAAAACAGTTTAATTTTCAAGAATTCAGTGAGATTATTTTGCTGCCCCCAATTCAAAAGCATTTTCAGAATTGAATTGTTGCCTGCTGGGACCATTAACAGAAACAGTATTTTTTACATTCACATCCTATTCCGTAATGGTGTTTTAGTGAGGTTCATGTTACTGAGGGAGGACTACTGAAGAAGTTGAGTAAAGGGTTCAAACATGTAGACCGTTAGGGGGGGGGGTCAACTAGTCGCAGTGCTAGACGAAGTTGATCGCCCCGTCAACTCCCCACACTCCTCTGGAACCATAACAAAAGTCGCTGAACATTGTTTGCAATTGACCAACAAAAATTATACTTCTGCGTTTTTGCACATGTGTCAAATGGCCGATTCAACCATCAAGAAGCCAAACGGGGACTCGTGTGATTTGGCAAATTCAATCTTTTATTTATTAGCCAAATGAAATATTTTGTCGCGATTCAGCGCAATGGCGATTGGCAGCACAAACCCTGATCAGTTGTATCTGTTAAATAGAAATTCAACTATATATAGTTAAATTTTGTTATAATAAACCCCCATGGTTCCTTGGGAAACAGGCATTATATTGGGAGGTCATTATATTGAAAGCCAATTAGATCCATAAGAGGATGGTTTCCTCTTATTCTCCATGTATAGATAAAATAAACTATATTATCCATTGTTACAATGTAAACAGTTGCAATGGAAATGTATCAGGTGAGAAATTAAAACTTAATTATACGTGCATGCACTTACATACATGAAATTAAGGGTAAAAGAGTTATGCTTATTTCAGACACTATGTTTAATGAATGTAAACCAGAAAGTGCTGATTTTCAGTATGAAAACATGCCCACTTGTTTCCCTGTATCTGAAGAGCTATTCAGTATGAAAACTCACCAGAGGACGTTTTTATGTCATATTCATACCCTTCATACTTTTTCCTCAATATGGATTCCAAGACACCCCAACCTTGAGAAATGTGGGGAGGGGGTCAATCATGCAAACAGTCACACATAAGAGTTTATCAGGTATCCCATTATGCTTCTTGCAATGACAAAAAGATTATGCCAAATTCTGATATCAAAGGTCAATTTTAAGCATACTTAAAGACAAATTTCATCAATTTATTTGCGAAAATAAGGATTGGGGGAAGAGCGGAGTTCAGACGTTGTATTATATCGAATAGTTTCTGCAGGTGGTTGTATTGGATGGAAAATAATATACGATGAATATGAAACATTTGATGCTTACAAGATATACAGGAAACTGGATGTTATGTAGAGATGATTTTTGGATAGACAAATTCACTTGTGAGACAGGAAATCGAACTACAGTTTCTTCATGTTACAGGTGAGTGTGCTACCAATATATGCTATAGAAGCAGTGGGAATTTTTTCTTCCTTTGGAGCATAAGAACAAGATACATATATTACAATAAATGTGGTAAATCAGTGATTATCCTTAATCACCAATCGTCTTGATAAGTTGAGTTTTCCTACATTTATCACTTTCAGTGGTGATTTCTGAATGAAGCTGGAAAGTATGATGAATATAGAAGAAATTGTTAAAATATCACTTAGAATTCAACTGCTTATGAGAATATGGTGCACTACACATAAATTGATTGAATGAGAATAAGTCTTACAAGGATAAAAATGTATTAATTATTTTCAGGCCTGTAATGTTAGCTTTCTTCACATTTATCAACATTTTTAAACATTTATACATCAACATCACTTATTGAATCCATCATCCTAGACTAAATTTACCGGGCATTTTGCTCAAAATTTAAATTGATTTATCAATATGAGTTGGGGATTATACATAATCACCAGTAAATGTGATACTCATAAAATGTATCATACTTACCAATGGTCAGTAACTGTGCACAAATCACCAGATTTATCACATTCACCATAATATGTTTTTAAGAAATACTTGGAGAGATCTCTTATACTGTAACTATTTGGGACTTATCATACTTGCCACATTATAATGGAATGGTCACAATGTATGGTCATTATAACTAGCATAGACTGCATATGCATGCCTGCAAACTTTTATGTTTTAAGCTTAAGATACTCTTTCTTTTTTTTTTTTAAACTATGTTCCTTTATGCCTCAACTTTTTTAAGATTTTTCAGGACTTTTTTAACATAATCTTGTTACTCAAAATCTGCATCATGGTTTAAACATTGTGTACGGAAAGTTTTTCCACCAGCTATAACAGCAGCACTGTGATAATGGTAAATAAAAGACAGAAAATTGAGTTCTTAAAAAGGTTCTTTGATTCTCAATGTGAATAAAGAAAGCATAGTTCTTTACATCATTCTTTGTGAAGCACAAAGTATGGTCATTCTGTTCCTTTTCTGAAAAATGATTCTCAAATGTTATGTTGTGAAACAATTTTGCATCACTGGAAATTCAAAGTTGTCTAATCTCTACATCATCAAGACAAAAATAGGATATTAAGCTATCACCATCAATTATTGTAAATTAATCCAATAAAAATCATCATTATACAGTCGATGCTTGTTATAACGGCTCCATGTTACAGCGACCATTCCATTACAATGACCAGCAGGATAAGTCCCAAATATTTTCTTAGAATGATTATCATATACGTTTTATTTTTAACATAACAACCCCCCCCCCCCCAATATAACATCCGTTTTTGGTGGGACAAGGGGGGGGGTGATTTTATTGAGCGTTGATTGTATTAGCTTACCTGCCACTACAGCAATCACTTTCAGATTTTACCAGTTTGGGATTGAAACATGGGTGTGTTTTTGGTCACAAAAATTTATTTCATTTTTTTTAAGCAGAAATTAAAAATGTGTGAAACTACATATTAAAAATGTGAATTTTTTTTTTAAAGAGAAGTTAGAATTAAGTATTGATTTTTATTTTCAATAAAATCTTGAGTTATGACTCAAGGGACTGAGAAATTAGTATTCAAGAATTTAAATAATTAGATCAAAAATTGACTAGTCCTATGCTATCATAGCCAGATGTCTGGTTAAGCAAAATGTCAGTTTCAGTATGCAATTCTGTAAAAATTGTATAGATTTTAAATAATATAACATTTTTATTATAATATAGATTAAAATCAATAATAAAATTTCTAGCTTACAAAAGAAATAAAACAAGACTTTAGGTTTCTGAGTTCCACAGTATTTAATTTACTATGGTTAAATGTAGTGAAACCCTGGATTACATCAGTAATTTGTTGCAAGACTAACAGCGTAAGTTCAAGTAAATTTTTTCCATTTATGATTATGCACCTTCCTCTGGAGAAAAAGGGCATAAGATGTACAGATTTTTTTAGTCTCATCTATTCGTCATTTCCATGTCACTCTAGTGAGTAAAAATTTCCCTTCCAAGAGCATGATGTCATGAGCCTTCAAGATGTGCTCAAAATATTTAGTTCAAAAAAAAATCAATCAGATGACATAAATGCAAGGGAAACATAAGTCGGGGTATTTCTGTATATAAGTACACAGTGTTTGATTTATTTCAAATAGAGTGAAACCTGTATGAAACGGAAGGTCAAGTGACTGAAATTATTTTCTTTTTCAGACAGGTTTCCAATTTATTGAGGTGCACATAAAAATATTTGCAGTGATTTATTTCTATCATTTACAAAACTCTAGTTTTCAGAACATCACCCTAATTTCTATAAACCAACGATTGTTAAACAGACATGCATATTATTATTTTGAATTTTTTCATGTTTGCTGTTTCAAATAATTACACATTTGAAATTTCATATTTAATGTGCTAACAGGTAAACTTCAATATAAAACATTCTCCATAATAGCAGCAGAATGAATGCTTACTTTCGTTGAAAATGAAAAATTTTTAATACACTGAAACCTTGATATAACGATATACTGAGAACCACATCGTTGTGGGGGGATTATCGTTATATCGGGAGGCAAAATTATCCTTATGTGAGATCAAATTTATGCTGTTATTTTTTCTACATCGACATTGTTAATACTATTAGAAAATGTGCTCTTATGTATTTATTTGCTGCAAAAAATTGTAATTAATTTTTTAAAAAAATTCACTAAGATGTATTGCGCCCCTGTAAGGAAGTTTACCTCATTGCACTTTCGTGTCTTACACAGAAAGTAGAAATAACTTCCTTTAGCTTTCTGGGATTTTTTTTTTAGGCACGATGTTGATGTTATCAGATGCCTTCAGAAGAAGGAAAATGAGTCGCGAAGTTAAAATTAAATTCCAAACGATTTTGAACAAAATACCAAAAAATAGTTACAGCTTTTTCAAAAATCTTTTAAAAATATTGTTATAGAGGGATTTATCATAGTAAAGGATAGTGTTATAGAGATTTATTATAATAAAGGATATCTCTCATTATATCAAGTATTGTTGTAACAACGTTTCACTTTATTTAAAATAAAAATTGAGAAATTGCATACCTTTTTAAAAATCTGGCGATTAGATCAACAACCAAATGTTTATGAAAGATTCTACATTTCTGTAACATGTTTGTGTTCAAATTCAATATTTGTTTCTTGTAGCTGTGGTTGGCCATCTCTACACTGAATGAAAATCTCTGCAGTAGCCAAAACGGGTATCGTTAAACTGTGAACAATAATTCAGTCTCCCTTCACGTATTACTCCCGAAATTTTCAAATTTTTTTCAAGAAATGAGTGTTTTCAAACAAAAGCCAACATTTCCATCATAAATGAAATACTGAACAAGCTTTTACTAAATTTTGAATAGTAAATGCGCTTCCTCTCAAGCCTGACCTCCTGAACCAGTTCAGATAGATAATAAGCATTCATAATTTTTCCAAGAAGTGAAAGAGTTCGCCTAACAAAAGGGGGATCAGAACGACTTAGCTTTCCTTCCATCCAAAGGACAAAAACTTGCGCTTGGCTAAAAATTCTCAGTTTAGCAGGTTTTGTATCTACAAATGGACTAGATATGCTTTCTGTTTCTGCATTAGATAGTTTGTCTTAAAGAGGTTTCTATTATTGAGAAAGCATTTATTATTCACTAGACTATATATTTGTTTCATTTAAGACAGGTTTCAGTCTCGTACAGTGTTCGTCTTAGGTTTCACTGTATTTTTAAAATTTAGTTTGATCAGAACAACTGTGGATTTGCTGATTTTGACTTGAGGGTACTCTGATCAGACATTAGGATGCCTCCTGTATTTTTAAAAAATGTTCAGTTTGTCAACAAAGATATTTTGTTTAAATTTTGAGCACCAAATTAGTTGGGATTCCTGGATAAATATCTCAATTGCCCATGCAAAAATCAGGTTTAGCTTGAACAGTCTTTAACGCTTCTAGAACTTTCATCTTTCTTTAGTTGTTAAACAAGTTTCTCCAGTGTCACTTTCATCACTTGATCTGTTTTCTTTCTCTTCCAAAAGTTCGGTACATAAGGCTTTCATGGTTGTTTTTGAACATATGGCAATGCTGTTATTGAGCTCTTTTCTTAAATGGAGCCATCAAGATAACCTTTTTTTCTCAAACATTTCCTTAGTGACAAGTTAACAAGCGTTTAATAACATTATCTATGAAAGGTGGTTGGAACCTAATAAAAATTACTTGACCGGAGTGACGACTTAAATTTTACTGTATTACTGCAATGGAAATAAGTGTCTTGACAAACACTTATATAAATTTTACAGTCAGCTGCATGAAGTTATTAGTTTGAACGAAAGAAATCATAGATAATATGAAATTCTTATAAGTTTTTGAAACTGAATTGTATCAAAGCTTTGAATAAAAGTGAGAATCTTATGACATGTGTGGCCGCAGAACTAATTGTTTAATTAATTGCTTCACTTTGTATATCCTGACAATGATTAATAGCTTTTTCATGTTATGTCTATATTATTTTTCCTTATTTGTCTGATTCATTAGTTACATTTTGAATTAAAAAAAGGAAACCTTTGCTATATCCATATAAATGTTTTTGTATATATTTTCAAGTTTTGATTGGAATTTCTTTTTAATTCAGTGAAACCTGCATTGAACGGAATCAAAATATTGTCTGTTCAGTGGTTAGTGCTTTGATTGGCACCTTTATAAAACAAAAATTTGTCTAAAATGGAATATTATTTCAGTCTCTTGACATTCTGTTTTCTACAGGTTTCACCATATTTCAGTTCCTTTGACTTCACTTAAATTAATTCTGAAGATTAATTGAAATCATTGAATTATGCAATATTTCTGCAAATCAAATTAAGATTTCAGGCAGTATTTCTAGCATCTGGGAATGATAAAGTTCCAATAATATTAGCAATGAAATGTTTTAGTAAATTATTTGATATCTTAGATGAGTGTGATTTGAAATATTGTACCTATATATATTTTTAAAAAATTAAAAGATGTTTTAAAACCTTTACATAATGTGAGAGCAATATTAGAGATTTTTATGTTATGTTGGTATGCAAATACCAACATTTTTTTCGATTTATTTGGTTCTTGGTCAGTTTGGAGATTTACATTTTCTCCTCAATAAATTTGTGTGGGTTGTGAAAGCTTATTTTTTATAGAAATTCAATGTGGATTTTTTAAAAATAGAATATCAAATGTTGTGAAGAAATTGTCAATAAGGCAGTTAGAAAAAAAAAAATTTTATGTAGTAGAGTAGATATATATATATATAAATGGCTCATTTTTAAATTATGACATAGTGACATCAGAGATTAATTAATTTCTAAGCTTGTGAAAATGTTTCATCTCAAATGAAACTTTTCCATGTAATTGAAATCATTTTAATTAAATGTTTACCCTCTTAATATTAATACTTGAATAAAAATCAGCGAGAGAATGGTACAGTACACGGTATAGTGCATCATATAGAGAAAAAAAGATGCTTAACATAGTCTGATGATACTGTTAGTCTTGACTTGTTCAAATTACCAAGCTTTTGCATTTTGAATAATTTATTTCTTTTTATGTTTAATTACTTTGTCAAATATTTGCCTGCTGATTGAATTTTCAGCAAATTTTCCTTTTATAACTTGTATTATTACAAAGCTAGACAAATGCCAGGTGCCAGGTCCCTATGGTGGTTAAAAAATTAGGATTTGTGCCTATGAATTTCTGTATGTGTGATATTGTTGAATTTGAGTCAAAGGATGAAATTGTCTTTAAAATGTATGATATGCCTATTAATATAGACAGGGTTTTTAAGTCTTAAATTTGTTAGCTTATTCCAGCCCTGGGTTTTTTTTGGCCAAACTCCCATAGTTAGAGGCAGGGCATAACTAGAGGGGGCAACTGCCCTGAGTGTAAAGTTGAGGTGGGAATAAAAAACCATAATAAAAACTTTAAATTCAGTCCCCCCCCCCTTCTCCAATCCTAGTTACAGCCCTGGTTTGAAATAAGCAGTCTTATAAGAATTCATTGTGAAACCTGTATGAATCGAATGTCAACAGACTGAAATAGTATTCTGTTTTAGACTGTTTTCAGTTTTAAAAAGGTGCAAAATCAAAGCACTAATCATCAAAAAGACTATCTTTTGATTTCATTTGACCAATCGTCTAGTCATTCTAGAAATGAGCCTGCGAGAAATTTGCACCGCAGCGAGTTTGTAGTACGACGAATTGACGCTGCTACAAATTGAACGCGACAAATTGTCCCGCGATAAGTTGAGTGCAACGAATTGACCTAGAGCCAGTTGAACTATATTATATTTCAAGGGTTATATATTATTATATTTCATTTACATTTCGAGAGGTCTTGGATTATTACTATTATCTTTGCCATAAGGCTGCATCCTCAAGCATTTTTTTTCCATATATGTTCTGTCTTATAATTAGTAACATACAAGGGAAAAAATATAAGATTTGCATGTCATTTTATAAATTTCAGTACATAATTTTTTTAATGAATTACTGAGAAATATTTTCCTGCATTCATTTTGAACTTGAACAAAGCATGCTGTTATTGTATTTAATTAAGAATTCAACATTTCTGTTTTAGAAGACTAATTAGTTCTACTAATTAACTTTATTATTTTGAATATACAACAAAGATTATCAGTTTTAATGTTTTTATAAAAAAGTCGATGAATCAAATATATTTTAATAACTTCAAGCTTCCAAAAAGGGGGATGCATGCACATCATAAAAAGGGGCACTGTGGTAGCATATGGGGAAATTGATTAGCCAGATGAGACTGATTAAGACAGGTATCTGGCTCATACAGTGTCCATCTTCGGTTTCACTCTATAACACTCAAAAAATCATCAACAAATAAGGCAAATACCAGTAAGTACTAAAACATTCTTAATGCATTTCGACACTATGGGTGTCGTCTTCAGAGAATAAGAGTATCACGCTGACCGAGCTTCCCACTTGGATTGAATATCAAATCTTTCATCTTGGTTGCTCAGCAGAACTAAAAAATAATACATCTGTTCAAGTCAAACATCGTGGCAAGAATGAAGCGAAGCACCTGCGTGTAAGTCTTTTGCAACAACCTGATTGGCTGCTTTCAAAATGGAGCTATCCGATTGGTCTATGAGAATTTTCTTTAAGTTCCCGCTCGTAATGAATTTAAGCCATGGAGATGCAATCGGTGGTGTTGATTTACTGTCGTTTACTAATTTATTTTTGAAGGCCCGGATGCATGTGCCTTCGTAGAAGTCTAAATTTGCCGTGGATTTCACTTTGTGAAAAACTCTCGCTTCCTGAAATTTGAATCTATGCTCACAGCAGTGTGCGGTGATGGTGGATTTTTCACATTCTTGATTTTTATCACAGCGAGCATGTTCATTTAATCTAGTTTTTATGGGTCTCAATGTTTGTCCTATGTAGCCAAGCGGGCAATCACCACATGGAATATAATAAATGCCCCATTGTTTTTTCTGTGGTATAGCATCTCTTTGGGGGTTTAAAACAAAAGTTTTTAGTTGGCACATCTATGGTTGTAAGGTTAAACTTTTTGAGAAGCAGCTTGATTTTAAGTGAGACTATTGGATCGTATGGTATAACTACACTTGTAATGTGAAGGGGCCTGCCAATTGCCGATATTACAATGGGAAGTCCTGTGGATCACCAGCGGGGGATCATCATACAACTCAATTATTTGTATTGATAAATGTTATATATTTGTGGACTGTGGACCACTTTGGAGTTTAACTTCATAAAATTCTTCATTGTGCAATTGGCCTAATATTGTGGACCCTGGCCAGGTTTCTAGTTGCTTGAATTTGTATTGTTGTCAGATTCTGTGATATATTATTTTGTGCAATATTATTTTTCCTCCATGATAATATGTAAATTAGATGCAGAGTTCAGTGCCGTGGGTTCGTCTTAGCGATTGGTTCCTGTCACGATGCATGATGGGAGTGCTGAGATAAATACCAGATACACAGCAAGATGCAGCAGATTTATTTCATTCAAGACACTCGATTCTATCATAAAGGCGTTTTGCCCTGCTGAGGCGTTCGCTAGGTGCTTTCTCAACGATAATGATGTATTTAAAATGGAACAATGCACTTAGCACCGTTTTGAACTCCATAGTCGCTCTATGGTTTGATCAGTGGCTTGCCTGGGTAACGCCTCATGTGGTTCAACGTCGTATTGGCTCTATTGTCCTCTCAATGGGTTGTCCGATAGCTTGTTGGGCTAACTCCAGATCTGTCTCGACATTGGCCTGACTTTGCTCTTAATACTGTGGTTGACCAGTAGCCTGACCGGACACCTCATGGGGTGAATCAATGCAATCCTGGTTTGGACGTCTCAGCAACTGTCCAGCACGCAAAGGTCCGACCGACTGATGCGCTAGTCTCCGGACTGTTTTTAAATCTACTTTGGTTCCGTTGATGTTCGTCCAGTGTTACGGATGATGTGAACAAAATAAGTGTATTTCCTGTCATCTAGGCAAATGGTGAGAATGTTCCAAATATTGTTCTCATTAAATGTGATGTTGAGAAAACTAATTTACTGTGTGATAATCGAGTGTTGTTAAAAATGTTATATTGAGATTTCAAATTTTAATGCTTAACAAAATAAATGTTTATTTGTTATAACTAAATTTATCTGGTTGTTTCATTGTTGCCATATGTTCAATGATCAATACTGGATTTAATAAAACAATTGAACCAAGAAATGCAAAAGGTACATTGCATTTAAATATGGGGGGCTCGGCCGGGATTATCCATTGATCAATCTAGTGTTATAGACGTTGCAAGGGCCATAGATTCAAATTTCAGGAAGCAAGAGTTTTCACAAAGTGAAATCCATGGCCGATTTCGACTTCAGGGGTGGGAACTCTGCGCCAATTGCGCCGCACTGCTCCAAAACTAATATCTTGCGCCATCCTGCTCCAATAGCGTATTTTCGTATTTTTCTGCGCCAAATAGCGAATTTTGCTTCAGTATGCCTGGAATTTCGGAAAGGACGAAAAAAATTTTTTGCTCCTGCTTGCTACGAAACTATTCTTTCCGAGAAGAGCGTGTTTTATTCCACTATACCTAAACTATTGCCTTAAATTATCGGCCCCTCATCGGGCTTTCCATCGTGAAACCCCGATATTGTCCGTGATCGTCGAACTGAAGATGGTTTGCAATGTCTTTCAGCGTCAAAGTGCAAATGCGAGTGTTTCCGTTTAAAAAAAAGTCGCCACTGGAAGCAGCAGAAATTGCAGTAGTTGATCGTCATTGTGTTAAATCCCGATGTTTCGTGAAAAAAAATTTCATTTCGGGAGTAAAAAGCGCATGTCTGCCGAATTACGAATGTTAGTTTAGAAACTTTGGCGAATAACGATCGTTAAATCGTCAATATCGCCAAATAACGAGTGTCGGATAGCCAATCTCGCCAGATAATGAGTGCTAAATCGCCAAACATCGTGTTGATTCTTCCGAAATTCTCTCCCATTTTGCAACAAAATCTTTCCAAGTATAAAAAAATTGAAAACTTATAAAAATGTTTTAGCTCATTTGAAGTGCTGCTGTTCAAGGCAGCAAATAGTGCCCTCAGTAAGCAAAAATCATCTTAAATGGACGGGTGCAAAAAATTTTATGACAGCTGCTCTTTCAAACAAGGTGTCAAAAGCCTAAAACACCAAAAACAAAAATCAAGCTGACGAAAAGATGTTTGATATCAAAAGACAGCGCAGTTTTATTTTGAAAAGGGTTGAGGGTTAACAAAAATATTCTTGTTAATTTCACTGTTCTAATTTATAAATATCTGCTCCGAATCCCATATTTTGCTGCTCCAAATCCTGAATTTGCTGCTCCGAATCCTGAATTTTGCTGCTCCAAATCCTGAATCTTGCTGCTCCAAAGTGGACTTAGTCACTTCCCACCCCTGAGACTTCTACGAAGGCATACATCCAGGCCTTCAAAAATAAATTAGTAAACGACAGTAAATAAGCACCACCAATCGCATTGCCATGGCTTAAATTCATTATGAGCAGGAATTTAAAGAAAATTCTAACAGACCAATTGAATAGCTCCATTTCACAAGCAGTCGATCAGGTTGTTGCAAAAGACTTACATGCAGGCACTTCGCTTCATTCTTGCAGGACGTTTGACTGGAACAGACATATTGTTTTTTTTGTTCCACTGAGCAACTGAGATTGAAGATTTGGTACTCAATCCAAGTGGGAAACTCGGTCAGCGTAATCCTCTGAAGATGACTCATAGTGTGTCGGAATGCATTAGGAATTTTTTTTTTTTTTCTGGTATTTGCCTTATTTCTTGATGATTTTCTGAGTATTAGACAGTGATCTACTCTTCCATATTCACTGTATAAGGCAGTCATAAAATTATGGCGAAATTTTTTTTATTTAAAATTTGTAACTTAAATTTCTTTTAGTTTGTCTTTTCTTTCTTTTTTTTTTTTTTTGTCATGATGTTTACTGGTATTAGAATGACAATTTTTGTTACCCATAATAGATGTTCTTTGACCAGTTGATATTCAAATTTTTCCATTACTTTCTGAGTAACGAAATTTGCCATGTGTATGTCTAAATATTTTTATAAATCTTCATAATGTATAATTATACCATTGTATGATCTTTTTTAGATTTATTTACTTAGATTTGCATTAGCAACATGAATTTATGTGTATACCTGATTTCAAACCTCATAGAGCATGTTGATTTTTTATGCATGTGCATGTATTTACATGAGTTATAGCTGTTTACACATGATGTTTTGTGAGGTTGCAGGTCTGATAACAAGTATTCTTTATCCTCCAGTTTTCTTTGTTCATCTGAACATGCTAGAGAATTCTTATAGAGAGACTAAGATTTTAATTTTTTGTCTTAATTTTTATTTGCTTAATGATCCATATTAATCCTCATGGAAGGATAGCTAATTGAATCATTGATATAGCAAATCTGTCTGCTTTAAATTTTTTTTTGAGGAAGTACAAATACATATTGCAGAGCATTTATGCTTTGAGTAAAGTTTAAAATTTATGCATTTAGTCAGTATACAGGGTGAACGTGATATATTCTGTGAAACAAAAGGGGATGATAGGTGAGCCCAAGTTGAACATAAATCACCCTACCAACCCTGTCTTATCTCAAACCATTTTCAAGTTATGGCGGATAATCGATTATGGAAGAAAAATTAGTCAAGTCTGAAAAAACAGAAATTTGTAAAGTTTGAGAAACCTACATCCAAATTAATAACATATTTGAAAAAAGCAGAAAATATCCTATGAGGTGCCATCATTTTCTTTAGAATATCTGTATTTAATGATAGCTAAAAGCACTAAAAGATTGGTGAAGTTCAAAATTGAATTGTTTGCGTAATTGGCGATTAAAGCCAATTCTGGAAATATCCTTCTAGCTACAATTGATCATATTCACCAAAAACTTTCCATTGTACCAGCTTTTGAGAGAGCCTACAATAAACAATATCAGTGTTCTGGTTTATGAGAAAGTTAGCCTTTTGTGTGCAGTACATTACTGAAATCTGTGTTTGTCAAAGTAGATCAAGGGTTTCTGACATGAAACTGTAAATAGAATTCTACTGCAATAAGGTGGAAGTGAGTATGAATTACATAAGTCAAGTTCACTACTGAATGATGTATCTAGATACAGTGTACCTTGGCTTACAAATTTTTCAGCTAGCATAGATTTTTTTCAAGATTTTTCTGCCTCAGCTAATGGATATTTTAGTTGATATGGATGCATCAGCTCTCATAAAACAGCTGCGCTGTGAGCTAAATTTTCATATCAAAATAAATTCATTGAATAAATTCTCTCGAACCAGAACAATATTTTTATATCTTAAAATCACTTCTTAGATACCTTTCTTTTTCAGAGAGATTTTGTGTGCGATTTCATGTAAAATAAATGATTAAGCTAAGAGAAAATGCATTTTGAAAAAAGCCTGTTTCATTGCATACAGCAATTCTTAATACAAAACGGAACACACTGTACATTCTAGGGACTTATCTTTTCCATCTGCATGTGTCAGAGAGAGAGAAATGAGCTAAATATATCGCATAGCACACTGCTTCACACATTTTTCTTTCACTATGGCTCATGAACCTGACTGCATAGCGTACAATTTATATAAGAGATTCAGTTTTTCATCTTTAAATTATCCTTTATTCAGTTATGAAGTTGTTTATCTCAGCCTTTAGTCAGTTTCTATTTTATTAATAGTATTTGTTAGTGTTTTATGAAAGTTGCTTTGAAATTTTAGACAGTTGCTAGACCGAATTAAACCATTTTCAATGGAAACCTATGGTTATTGTGTTTTGGCTAACGAGGATGATTCATTAGTTGAAGTATCTCTGTATTAAGCCACTGAAATAGGCAAAAGGGGGCAAAGAACATTCAGAAAAGAAAAACAAGGAAAATCTAAGATCTAAAATTTGTAACAAGTGTTGAAAAAAATTGATTCTTTAAAAAAATCTTTACATGGCATCGTTATATTTGATATCGTTAAATTTGATTGTCAATATGACGGAAATAAAAGTTTTTCAATTACCAGTTTTTTAATATTCAAATGATAAATTGCATACCGTATTTTAATGTATATAAAATACCCTGATGTATAAGGAAGCCCCTGATTTTTTGGGCTTAAAATTTGGGAAAAAGTTCAAAAGATACATCTATACTACTATCCATGTATAAGAAATGGTTTTTATTTGTAGGACCCAATTTTGGGAAAAAAAGGATTCCTTATGCACGTTAAAATATAGTAATAAAAATTTAATTTCAATCATTTAAAATTTATTAAATATTTATTTTCAATTAGAAATGCTAATTTTATTTATAACTGTGGTGATTTTTAAAAAAATTGATATTTGGCCAAAACATTAACAGAATATTTGTTATTCAGCTAAGTCACCATTTGTCCCATCCCTAGTTATGAGGCTGTTCGGTGGAAACCTTGATGATAATGAGGCTGTTCTACGGAACTCAAATTTTTTAACCTTTACCCAAAAAAAAAAAAAAAATGTTCCCCTACTGCTGTCTTAACAGCAACATAGTCAGGGCCAGATAAAAAAGGGCTTTGGCACTACCTCTTAATTTACTTATTTGTTGTCATAAATCATTGTGCCAGATCTCATGGAAGCCCTTATGCAAATAAGGTTGCTGTGCCCAGGTAGGACTTGTCCTAAGATGGCTGGGTGTCCCTTAAAGTACACGTGAATTTTGCAATTCAAGAATCCTCACTTTTAGTGGATGAAAAATTTCCGAAAAAAACCCTTGTTTTTACAACTTATAATTTTTTGATGAAACCAAAATGATGTTAATGAACTATCTTCTGGTTCAAAAATTCAATGTGAAAATATGTAATGTTATTGTTTCTGAGTTGTTTAGTCAAGCAGGTGGTCTGATTTTTTTTCAAACTGCACTATCTTGTTAAAATTCAAAATAAACAGCTTTGTGAGTATTAGTAACTTGAAAAACTTCTTTGAAAGCTCTTCGGATCCCAGGACTTTTAACAGAACCCCAGGGTTCTGTATGATCAAATACCACAAAACCCTTAAAAAT
Organism: Pholcus phalangioides; assembly: GCF_987345545.1. Lineage (NCBI taxonomy): Eukaryota > Metazoa > Arthropoda > Arachnida > Araneae > Pholcidae > Pholcus > Pholcus phalangioides. The sequence continues at coordinate 29,052,753 of NW_028301600.1, forward strand.
CCCAGAATCCGAAGAGCTTTCAAATAAGTTTTTCTTTTCCTGGGGTTCTGTGAAGTTGTTTTCCTAAAGTTCCATGGAATAAACAGTTGGACACACATGAAGTAGATATTCCATGAAAATTCTGAATTGGCAGTTAGATTTTGGCTTTAATTTGATTTTGCAGCAAAATCCTATAAGGTGACACAACCAGGATATCTGTATTTAATGGCGAGCTACAAGAGCGCTGAGAGATTGGCAAAGTAGAAAATTGAATGGTCTCCAAAATCAACTAAAATGTCTACTTCAACAAAGTGATTTTCAGTGGTGTATTGCAAACAAAAGGCTAAATTTCTCAGAACACTGATATGGTTTGCTATAGGATCTTTTGAAAGCTGGTGCAATGGACAAGTTTTTATTAAATTTGACTGATTGTAGCTAGAAGTAAATTTTCAGAACTGGTGATTAAAAATATTGGCAGCAATTTGATTTTGAACTTCAATCTTTCAGTACTTGTAGCTTGCCATTAAATCCAGAAATTTTGATAGAAATAGTGGCACCCCTTATAAGATTTTTTCCTCTCTTTCCAAATATGCGCTTAGTTTGTTTATGAGCCTCTCAGAAACTTTAAAAATTCGGGTTTTTTTTTTTTTTTCAGATTTGATGCATATTTACTCCATAATCGATTATCTTCCATAACTCAAACAGTTTGAGATAGGCTGGTTGAGTGTTTTATGTTCCACCTGAACTAATCTATCAACCCTCCTTTCATTTAGCAGATTAGGTCATATTCACCCTCTATTTTCTGTTATACTCTTCTACCATGTATGGGAATTAGGTCTGGACAAACCTATTGCCCCACATGCTTCTCTGGGGCATATAAAAATTCAGACAGGGCATGTATTTTTTCAACAACATGGCCAATGCTAGCATACATAATATTAATTCGAACATGTAAACTTTCAGAGATTTTTCTAGCCCTAAAAAGAATCTAAATACTATGAGTGATGCTTGAATTGTTATAAAAAAAAGTTGCATGCTTTTTGATTGTGCTAGTGTAATTAGTATCATTAATGCACCAACCTTTGGCTGTGCAGCTAAATTCCATGGAAGCATTGGGATATCATCATATACTCATATTATAGGGATCGAGGTTCGAACTGCAAAGATGACGCAGTCAGTGAAAGTTAGTTTTCTGTGGCTTTCCAGTTTCGAGACATTGATGTTATCCAGTCTTCCATTTAAAACAGTCTTTCCACAGAACACAATCAGACCTAAAACATTTAAAATTCAGGCATAAATACGAAACAGATAAAATAACCTGCCATGTTGTTGCTTCTAAATTCAGAAAGCAGATAGTAGCACTATATTGAACGCATAACAAGTATTTCTCAGCAACAAACTTTACGTTAGGTTCACACCACATACTCTGCACTTTCCAACTTGCACCATTTCTTTAGAAGTTCCTCAGAGAAGAATAGTTACGAGGTGCGTGTGAAGTTTTTAATAGTAGCAGCTCAAGTCAATGCGCAGATATAATTCTTTGCCCAGCCGTTGGGCATCAGCTCTTAATTGAAGGTCCCAGTCTTATTAGCTTATCAGAGTGCATAAAATGACAGTGGGTGTATGCAGGGTTTTCTTGGTAAAATCTTTGCTCAGGAGTGGAGCCCCCTCTTCCCCCCTTTTTGCATACCTGAATGGGGGTACAAGATTACCAAAGTTTTTTTTACATGTATTGCACCATGTTCCCTTGCATTAGCCGGCATGCCAAACTCAGAGGACACCGTGTTTTTTAGTCTTGGTCTAGTTCAGTGTTTCTCTACCACCGGGCCCTAACATCAAAGTGGGCAGTGAGTAGTTCATTGTTTCATTCTTACTCATTTGTCGTTCAGGCCTTTCACTCCCCAAAAATATATATATATCAACCGGCTTTATCAGGTGTTGAGAACCACTGGTCTTTTTCATTCCTGGCTTGTAGAGAATAGCAAGATTCAATAAGTATCACAATAAATTTGAAATATCAATATTAATTTATATTAAGTACTGGATGAATAAGTGAGTAAAAATAAAATTATAGTTTTACACTGTAGCAAATATGTTTCAGGAAATTCATCACTAAAATAAAAATTGAGCATTTATTTTTTAATCTAATTTAATTATCTTCAACTTAATACAGGATACAGACCATATATTTTGCATATTTTTTTGCATGTTCAGAGATTTAATAAATATGCTGTTGTCTTCATATTACAATATATCATGTTTTGCAGTGCAGTTCTTTAATTTTTGCTCTGCTCATTCCAATTTCGCATTTACGTAATCAAGGAATACAGAAATACTTTGGAAACTACTTACACTTTTATTTAAATCATCTAAATCGACATTAAAAAATATGCGCAGTATCCAATATTTTGATAAACTTAGATTTGTTGTTGTAAAAGCAACCATAAAGCAATAACTATTTGAACGCAGTTCATAAAACAAAAAGAATCATCAAGTGCATGGAACAGACAAGGTTAAAATCAGTCCAATTGAGATTCTTTAAGAGCAGGTATTTAATAATTTTACACAATATATGTAACTCTGGCATGCCTTTTTTCCAGCATGCCAGCCAATATGGTATTTGCAGGTGTTTTTTTTTTTTTTGGTTTCTAAATTTATTATATAAATAAGGCGTAAATACATTTTGTTTTTCTGCTTCTAAAATTAATAGAAAAGTATGTACTTTTAGTTCATAAATTAAAATTGTATATTTTCTAAGATAAATGGGTACAGGTTCACAAATTTCAGCTTCTTTATTTTTATCATGAATTTTCATGTTGAGTGTAGTATTTTGCAAACAATTTTACTGATAAAAGCTTCTTCCTCTTTTCTTTTCACACTCACCTCCACATTTTTTATATTTTATTGGAAGTGTTCTTTACAAAGAACAAAATATTTGTTCAAGTCATGTTATTGTTCATGTAGGTTGGGTTGATAACAGAATTTATGGAAGAGATGTTAGAACTCATGATGACTGGCCCGAGAATGAAATGTATCATACTTATCATGCTGACAGGCAGAAAGTGCCACCTCCTACAAAACCAAAACCTGGAAAACCAAAGGTAGTTATAAAATCACTACTTTATTTAAACGTGAACTGTAATGAACCCCAGAATATGATGACTGTTTCAGTCCTGTCTGATTTCCTAGACACATAATGTTACTTATACTCTAAACATAATAATAAACCTGCAACAGTAAGAAAATCAAATATGATGACCTGCTTACAAAAGTTACCATCTGCCATGGGATCAAAGGATTAATTTCTGAAAACGAGTGGTAGGAAACATGTATTGGTATATACAGTAAATTCTCCCAACAACTGCCAATAACGGGACCGTGAAAATGTGGCTGTTATTGAGAGAGTTTTATTTCTGAAAAAAAACAACTAAAATTTGTGATCCACATACATAGCATGTGAAATGACAATCCATTCTGTAACTGATTACGATAGTTATATAATTATCACAAAAATTAGAAACTTTGCCTGGTTTTAATTTATACAAAAGTTGCCATGTTTTCAAGACAAATTCAATTGGTCGAATGGTCAACGCATTTCAGCTCTTCAATGGAGAGCCGTCACCAGGACCTTGTGGTCAGAATTCATACGAATGAATCGTGGAGGGGTGGTGTTTACGCGTCTGGTTGTCCGAAGAGTTCGCCTTTGTATTTGCTGTGTCCGAGTGCGAATTCCCATCCAAAGACCACTCGGGTGCAGCAAATACAAAGGCGAACTCTTCGGACGACCAGACATAAAATAAACATCACCCCTCCACGTCTCATTCGTGTGAATTCTAACCACGAGGTCCTGATGACAACTCTCCATTGAAGAGCCGAATCGTGTCGACCATTCGACCAATTGAATTTATTTGTCTTGAAAACGTGGCAATTTTTATATAAAAGTTATATAATTGATTATATTAAAATATATTAACTGATTAATCAATCTACAGCACTATTATGACATTCTAAAATTCAGGCTTGCAGTTCCCAGGTAGAACACAGCAAGCAGGAAAAACTGATATGGACCAAGACTGTGTACCAGCAACCCCAAATAGTTTTGTTCACACTGGACCTTCAACTATACCAGTGTTCCCCAAAGTGGGCAATATTGCCCCCGTAGGCGATGGAATGCTCCAAGGGGCGGTAGAAGCTATACGTTTAGTATAGGATTTTATGGGTTGGCTTGAGTTGGTGGCGATGAGAACAAAAACAATGTTGAAGGGGGAGATAGAATAAAATGTTTGGGAAACTATGAACTAGATCTTTCCAGGGCATTCCTGAGTCCGATCCGATAGCTGAAGACATAGGCACTGACATACATTCTTGTTAAAGAAAAGATTGACGCATCCCTCTCAAAAAATTAATACCCTGGACATTTCTATTCCTATTTGCAAGCACCATTTATTTTGGATGGAATCATCCTTCGGACTAGGAAGTGCCGTGAACTTGCATATTCCTCTAGTCAATTAGAGTGCTGACAACAGGTCTCTTCTGTTGTCCCCATATTATCTTTTCAAGATTTTTTCCTCTCCACTGCCTTCAATATACCCATCTAGTATTTGTACCCAAGAAAATAAAGCATACTTAATATTTTTCCTCCCATAAAGTTAGGGGAGTTGGAAAATCCCTTAAAAATCAGCTTGAAAATTATTTCTCTCTCAGCGATATGCATATTTTTTTCCCAACTTAATGTCAAAAGTGGCCTTTGTTCAGAGGTTTTTTGTAATGTTAAGTCTATGGGATGCGTTCGATTCCAACAAAATGCCATTGTTCGTAGGTGGCCGTTAGAGGAGGTTTTACTGTATTAAAAAATAATAATTTTTTTTTATGTGAATATTTTTTAGGTGGTGTTGAATTTCAACTTTAACTATAACTTTCAACTGTTGAATATGGTGGTAGGGCGAATAAGAGGTATCTAATATTAAACTTCGAAAAATCTCAAAACTAATTAATATGTGAAATCCATTCTCTGGGAGGGCCCATGATTGGTCCCCCATGTCTGGTAAAGGTGCATGGGCAGAGATACGGGGGTGTCCCCCCCCCCCCGCATCAAAGATAGAGTCGACTGATCTAATGTATGTATATATATATATGAGAATTGACATCATCATCATTGTGCCCCACCAGCAATAATGGCCGTGCCCCCACCCCCAGACTGCCAAGTCTACCTCCACCTATGTAAAGGTGGTTTTGGATCTCCTCCCTATTCAATGCCCAAACGCTCAAAAATTATTCTCACAGTCCAGACTGCCCATCTTGTGGACTGAAAACAACTTTTTGAGCAATTCAGCACAGCGTGTCTGGACCTAGGTTTATTTGCATCGATAGTGCCCGATTGAGTCTGTGGATATTTTGTCATAGGTGCTGTGATACGAAGAAAACGGGGGTGTAGAGTTGCTAGACGTCTGTAAAGAGCATGTGTACAGTAGGATTACATTGAATCTTCATGAATTACTAAGGAACTCTGGGACTTAAAAGTGATAATTCCAAAATTAATAAAAGATAATTCCAGAATTATTAAAAGATAATTTCAACATTGATGAAAGTGATAATTCCAAAATCATAAAAGTTATAATTCCAGCATTAATGAAAGATAATTCCAGCATTAATGAAAGATAATTCCAGAATTAATGAGAGAGAGAATTCAGCATTGATGAAAGAGAATTCTAGAATTAATGAAAGAGAATTCTAGAATTAATGAAAGAAAAATTCTAGTTTTAATGAAAGAGAGAATTTCAGTTCCAAAATAAATGAAAGTTATAATTCCAGCATTAATTAAAAATTATGTAATTAATGAAAGGTAATTCCAGCATTAATAAGAAATAATTTCAGCATTAGTGAAAGAAATAATTAATAAGGGAAATAATTCCAGAATTATTGAAAGAAAATTCCAGAAGTATTGAAAGAAAATTCCAGAATTAATGAAAGAGATGATTCAGCATTGATTCAGAAGTGAGGAGTCCAGATCAGACTCATCTCGACTGCATCAAATCCAGGAAGTCCTTTCAGATAAAAGTGTTTTGGTGAAAGCATCAGAACTTTTTGAATGGCTTTCTGACATTATTTGAAAAAGAGGAGCCCCTCATACACATTTTGTATGATGAGCTAGGAGCTCTTGTTAGAAAAATTATGGCATGTTTCTTGAAATCTGAACATATTCAGAATGTTAGAATTGCTGAGCTTCAGAATTTGGCTATAGAAAGCAGTGAGAACTGGAGGAAAAATATAGTTGTTGGTGCTGAAATAGAATCCAATCTTGCTGAGTTGGGGGAATGTTCTCAACAAAAAATTTCTATTAGGTGCTAGATCATCAAGCACTTGCTCAAAGTTTTACCTTTTGAGAACACCATGCTGGAAAAAATGAAGTATTTGCATCCCATTTTACGACTGGAAAACTCTTCATTATCATGTATTAAGTACATTGTTTCAAAGCTACCGCAAGTTTGTCCTTTGGATACCCCTGTTCTCTTGGATGAATGGATTTCTCTGCAGTGTGAAGATATACATGTGAGTTATCAAAGGTTAGATAAGTATTGGGGATCTATATTTGATCTGAAAAACTTGGATGGAAGCGCAAAGTTCAGAATTTTGCTTGTGCTTGTCAAAGCCTTAATATGTCTTGCCCACATGGAAATGCAGACTGCGAGAGAGGCTTTAGTGTAAACAAACATTTCCTGCAATGTAGATTAAATCTTTCGGTTGAAAATATCAATGGCATTAGGCAAATAAAATCTTATGTACAGCATTCTCGAAATGCTAAAGATATTGATGTCGATGTCAATCTTCTGAAAGCTGTTCGCAGCTCGCGTCAGAAGTACTAAGACAGACTTCAGCACCAAAAAACTTTTGATAAGAAAGTTCCACGACCAGATGAGAATCAAAGACTAAAAGCAGAAGAAAGGGAGTTGGAAATTCAGTTGTCATCATCAAAAACTATGCCGAACACTACAGAGAAAATGATAGAAGTGGGGATAAAGAGAAAAAACTTTGTAGACATCGAAAGTGGGCAAGTTCGTCTGAAAACACTGAAAGAAAAAAATGTGTAGTGTTCTTAAGAAATTGGAGGAAAACAGAGTCATGAGTTAACAAAATGTCATGAGGTTTTTTTTAATGTATGCTTATTTGTTTGATTTGTAAACTTTCACTTTTTCTTCCGGCTTGGATTATGACTTATAATTTTTACGTCCCTACAAGTGGATGCAAGTTTTATCAAACATATAAAACTGATTTTTGAAACCAGAACCCTATAACTGGTTAAAATGTTCAAAATTGAATAATCTGATTATCTCGGTTCAAAAATTTTCATTTTTGACAATGGTAATAATGATTCTGCGCACTGCTCTGAATTCACAGATTGCTGCTCCGAAACACTAAATTTACTGCTCCAAAACTGCTCCGAAAAGAGAACAGCAATCCCATCCTTGCATGTTGGAAGCATTCAAGAATGCCATTTCTCCATTGAAGTTACAGAAGGTGCTACAAATGTCTGGATGAGCCAAATGTCAATTTGAAGTTCTTTAGATCACTTCAAGTTGAAGTATCCCAGGGATTTCAAAAACAAATCTTAGATATAGGAATGTGCATAGTGTACACAGTGCATTCAAGAGTGGGTGTTCAAAGAGTGGATGGGAAATTGATGATTTCCTGTCCAGTATCTACAACCTCTTTGAAGATTCCCCTGGAAGATGTGAGGATTTCAGCAAAATAGCTGAAGCTGCTACTTTCCCAAAGAAATTTGTGTGCCACTGCTGGTTAGAGAATGCACCTGTGTTGCAGAGTGTGCTCTGCAATTGCTTCCATGTTTGGAAGTATATGCTTCTGCCGTGGAGAAAAAGGGGACCAGGCCACAGTGTAAGTCTTGTGATATTTTTAGGAGGCACATTAAAGAGAAATTGTTGCCTGCGAAACTGCAAGTCTTTTTATCTGTTGCAAAAGCTCTTCAGCTTTTTTTGACTGCATATCAGACTGATCAGCCAATGATTTTTTTGGTTGAAGATTATAGAACAGTTTTGTCTTCGTTATTGCAACGATTTGTAAAAACAGATATTGTCATCTACGAATACCACGCTTAAACTTTTGAAACTAGTTGTTTCTTGATTCAGAAAATCATTCTAATATAAAACTCATTGATGCTGGCTTTGCAGCTAATAACACAATGAAAAAGCTACTCTGTTCCAAATCAGTAAGTGACTTAAAAATATTTGCTTTTCGTAAAGATTTTATAAACTTATTGTGATTCATCTGGTACAGAAATTCATTGAGTGTTCACCAGCTCAATTTTCTATTGTGTGGAATATCTTGTTTTGACCCTCGTAAAATGTTTGACAAAAACTTTTGCATTCCACAATTCAAACATGTTTTGAACTCGTTGGAAAGGGTCAAGTTTTAGTAAATGATTGGGACACAATCATAAGAATACACTGTTTACTTGGAAGAAGTAGTCTTAGGAAATTCCTTGTGGTATAAGGAATTTGATAGAAAAAATGCTTGAGTAGATAACTGTTCTTCGAAATGATGAACAAGCAAAGTACCAAAATTTATGAGGAATCATGAAGCATTTGATATTGTTGAGGCATGGCCAGGCTACCATAGAAAAGGGTTTCTGTGTCAATAATAAGATAGAGGTTAAGAATCTTGAGAAAACTCATATATTGTGCATAGGCTTATTTGTGATTATATTCATGTACATGCAGGCGGAAATGATGTGAATGTAAATATTACAAAAAGCATGAGAACATATGTTTTGAATGCTCGAAAAAGATATGCAGAGTATCTTGAAAACCAAAAATTGAGCATTGCAGAAAAAAAGAAAGGCAGACTGTCAACACTTTGATTTAATGGAACTTTAAAAAAAAAAAATCTCACCTGGAAAATGACATACAAGCTTTGCTGAAATCTGCTGATAGTTTTGCTGAGAATGCAGAGGAATTGGGTGACATGACATTTTTAGCGAAATCAAATAGTTTGCGTAGAAGTGCGAAAGAGAAACAAGAGTCATTAGTAAAAATTATAGACTCGACGAAAGCTGAATTTGTTTTATCGTAGTTTTACTTTAGTACTCTAATGCAGAGGTTCTCAAAATTTTTTCACCCATGGCACCCCTTTCCCTAGACCTAATCAATGCTTGTCTGCAGCTCCTCAGAGTAGCATAACGATGAGTCTTTTTGAAAAACCTTTGTCAACAAAAGTTGACACTCGGCACAGTTTGGGAACCCCTGCTCTAGTGGTTTTGAGTCAAGTTAATGTTTGAAAATAAAGACAAATGATGATTTATAGAATCATCAGGCCAAAAAAATTTTCATTTTTTTTTTTAATATATAGTGAATGGAAATTGATAAATTTAATTATTGAAATTACCTTTAATGTAACAATTTCTTTAATGAGATTTTCTATTCTTTGGACTAATAATATATCTTACATTCAAGAAGTTGTATTAATTCACCAAGATGATCTATTATATTGCATTTTATAAAAAATTTTGTCTCTCTGTAAACCTTTCATAATCATTAATGTTTTGACAAGGAATTTCAAAGGTTCCACATCTGCAATGTGTTGTCTGCCTTGCAAGTTGCTGATAAGTTACTATGTAATAAAATATGTGATATATATAATCCCTCTAGCATTTTGCTCGTGTTTAGATATACTATTCATAACACTGATTTATATAAAGCACATGAACCAAAGTGTCTTGATTTATTTAAGTTGCATGATTTTTTTAAAAAGATAACTTGTGTGATGCTTTCTAGTAAATAGGAGATGGCACGGTGCATATTTTAATTATTCAGGAATTAATATTTATACAAGTGTGATGAAAGTATTTGTTGCATGGGTGAAGATTCGGGATAGTAGAATTCAGTTTCTCCAGAACATTAGAAGGAGATTGTAGAAAGGTATTTTCTAAAACCTCTTGTAAGGACATTCTTTTCCAGAAAATTAGAAAAAAAATTCATGCCTATTTTTTTGTTTTCTCCATGCTTTTCTGATTAAGCTTTTATACAAATTTCATAGCTTGAAGGGAAGAATAACACTTTTTATTCAAGGTTCCTCTTTTTGGTGGAAAGGTTTGATATCACACCAATATTTTTTTTAGATACAGTCAAATCCTGTTTTAATAAATACCATTATAGCAAAAATCTCATTTTAATGAATACTTTTCTAATCCCTCAGATAAGTTTACATAGGAACAATATAAAAGACCTGGAATTCCTTTTTAACATTCCTTTTTTCATTATAATTATGTTATTTCTTGTCTCTTGCAGTTCGTTATAATAGGATTTGACTGTATATGTCAGAATATCAAATTAATGAATGCATCTATGACTGCGCTTACTAATTTTGTTTTGTCGAGTATAAAGTTCAGTATTGTTTCAAACGTAAAATGATTTTTTTCTTAAATGTCATTTTGTATGCTAAAACTTCAATTGTTATTTTAAATCAGTGATTCCCAACGTGGGCGTTAACGCCCCCTTGGGGGCGATGGAAAGTTCCAGGGGGGGGGGGGCGGTAGAAGTCACGGGTATAACATGGGATCCTATGGGTTAGATTGCGATGGGAGAAAAAAATTTCTGAAGAAGGGGGTGATGGGAAAAAAAAGGTTGGGAAACTGTTTTAAATTAAAAACAAGACCTTTTAGAATTTGACATTGTCTATGAATAAAAACAAGAACTATAACTGTTATATGAAAATGATATATCATAATTATCATTTTAATTGATAATTAAAAATTATTAAATTTTTATTTGGATTTTTTTTATTTAGATTTATAGAATAATTTAACTTTTTTGAAAGGAAAAGGATCTGGAAATGTATCGCGGGTGTGGTATTGTTATTCATCGCAGGCCACTTCTGATAACTTTCTGGCCCACTGATTATGGGTTGGGCATGTGTGTTTTGAGGCATATTAGGCTCATTTTTATGCTATTGATGACTACCGTCATCTTTGAAAAAAAAACCACATTCATGAACATCAGGCCTTTCTAATCGTTGCATCCTTCAAGTGTAATGTAACTCCAGGAGGTGCCACATCAAGGGTGTTCAACCTTCAGTAGAATTTGGGCCATTTCACTGATTTTAAAATGTGTCACGGGCCACTTGGAACAATGCTATGGGTTCAGGCTTAAGGTGATCTATAAATGTTCCATGGGGGGGGGGTCGATTGAATGCTCTGATCAGTGTTGTGGTGATCTGTAAATATATACTGTGGGTCACTCGAATGATATGCAAATGTGCCGTGGGTCACTTAAGTGAAGTGGAACAGCAGTGCAGGTAACTTGAGTGATCTGGAACTGTGCTGCAGTGATCTGTAAATATGCCACAGGTCATTTAAGTGATCTGGGAATGTGAAACAAGCCACATGAATGATCTGAAACTGTGCTGCGGGTGTCTTTCAACGATCCGGAAATGTGTTGCTTAGTTCATTTTTACAAAGTTAGGGTTGAAGTAGTGGGCCACATTTGGCCCTTGGGCAATGGGTTGAGCATATATGTGTTACATTTCTTTGGCTTCTAGACAGGGTTTTTTTCTGAAAAGCATGGGTTGAAAAAATGGATCATGATCTCTAATTGGATTTTTCAACTAACAATAGAAATTTGATTTTCTTTTCAGTTTTGCTTTTATACATTATTTCCGATACCACATTCTGTGGGAATGAAAGATTTCCAAATTTGTCACAACTTGAGTTTCTTGAAATATTAACAGATAAAACTATAATTAAAATACTCGAGGTATGATTCTGAACGACAGAACATTTAAAAATACTATGATAATTTGTGAATTCCATTTTTTTCCTCTTATTTTTTCCTTTTTTTTTTGTCAATGATGTTCCTATTTTTCCTACTTTTTTTCAATTTTCACTTCTAGGCCTGTAAGAAGCACATTTACAGATCACTTTAGTGACCTAGGGCGCTGTTCAAGATCACTTACGTGACTAGCAGTGCATTCAAAGACCACTTATGTGGCCCATGGTACAACTATAGATCACCCAAATGGCCCCTTTTTCCTCTCTTTACCGCTTGAAAATTATATTTCCTCATAGTGATACAAGTTTTTTTTTCTGACTATCAGTCCAAAGTGGCCATTGTTCGGAGGTTACCTATAGTGTTAAGTCTATGGGGCGTACTCGGTTCCACCAAAATGTGGCTGTTTGGTGGTGGCCATTAAAGGAGGTTTACTTTATAATAGTTACAAATAACATAATGTCAGTGACACTGCTGAGTTTTGGTTGTGGAAAAAAATTATATCGTGAAGTTCTTAATTCCTTGTTTCTTCCAAATCTGGATGTCATTATTTCATTGAGTTGAGAAAATCCCTAGGTTGTAATGGGAGAGGGAGGGGTAAACAATATCTTCAGATACCCACAATATAACAAAATAACTATGTGCATATGCCTCCCACATGTGGGTGAGCTTACAGGGTCCCTGGGGAAAGGGGGCACCTGAGACAATTTTTTTCACACTATAAATTGACTACTACTAAACCAGTCATGCACCTCGTCCATATTCCTCTGCAGAACTTCTAATGAATTGGTACATGTTGGAATGTGTGCGTGTAGTGAACCTTCCGTGAAGTTTGTTTTTGTTTAATGCTTTTTATGTGTAGTGTTGTCATCTGCCATTTTTCTAACTATGCATGAAGTGTAATGATTGAATAGTATGCCATTGTGGGCTTGTTACTCTCTGCAGTGAGATTTTTTATGCTATAAATTGACTCTAGAGAGGCCCAAGCCTGCCAAGGGTCAAGAAAGATCTACTGGTCCATCTGCAGGACATCGGAACCATGACTGTACATCAATGTTCCTTCTAGCACACACTACTGAAAATGGTTCCGTTCATGCAGATTCTCTGACACCTAAAGAAATTAACTATATTGTATGCAGGAACATAAATTTTACTATCAATATTCAACAATATTTTTGACTCTCTATTTGTTACAGAAAAATGGACTGACGTGATCTGTCCAATCTATAAAAAAAGAAAACACTCCCTGAAACATATCATGTGATTGCTTTGGTCTCAAATATTTTAAAGTTATTCACCTCAATTTTAAACAAATGATTTCCACGAAAACTGTGGAATGTTAGGACCAAATTTTTAATTTACATTACGTGATTCAAAATAAATTACTAAAACCTAAAGGCTGTTTTCATGCACTTTTCATTGATTTTAAAACCTCTTTTAACTCAATTAACCACAATATTCTCTTCCAAACTATAGAAAATTTTTGTGTAAGCAGAGTTGCCAACTGCTACGGATTGTCTGTAGTTTCTACAGATGGCCGCAATACCGCAGTAAACTACAGCTGCGGAAGGTACTCTCAATGCTACAGAAATTGGTTTTAAAAAATCAGGTCTTTGAGTTTCTTGGTGTGTTTTACTTCTTTTTATTATTCAAATTGCATCTATCTTTACCATAACGATGAATTCATATACACATGTGGGAGAAAATACAAACTTGCAGCCAGTCTGTTTTGTCTGTGCGTGGAAGGCAACCTGTAAAGCCGGGTCTAAACCCGCCTCTCTACTCAATGCCCAAACGTGCAAAAACCTGCTTCCCATCAAAACCGCCCCACGCTGTGGGCTAAAAACAGGTTTTTGAGTGGTTCAGCGTGGTGAGTCTGGACTCGCCTTAATTTGCACAGTGCATGGTTGAGCTCATGGAACTTGTGTCAGAATGAATGTTTCGTTGTATGTGTCGTAGGAGCTCTGATGCGAAAGAAACTGGAATGGGGTCTAGGATTGCTACACATCTGTATATACGACAAACAATGGCCTATACAGGTTGGAATTGCATTGAATATTCATGAATCACTTGTGGGACTCGACCTCTGGAAGTTGCATTGGGGGAGAATCATGTGGCCTGAGCCATCTAGGTTCCAGTGCCAATGAAGTGCTGTATGTAATGAACTTTCAACTAAAAAATTGGGAAAACATTTTTTTGTAGTGTTTTTTTATTGTACTATGATTTTGTTGTCCTAGGGGGTATCTTCCCCCCATGGCAAAACTGAACATTCATTGCTACTGACAAGCTTCAAGCCAATGTTGGCATGTCCGGAAACAAACATTTTATAGCTGTAATTTGTGACATATACAAAAATGCGTCTTTGAAGGTCAAGACCCCATTCGGCCTGACAGAATTTGTATAGAAATAATTTTATCTCCTGCTCTTTTCTCTTGTTACATAATTGATCTTGTTAAACTGCTGGAGGAATCTGATATAGAACCAATTTATATAAACTCCAAAACTTTTGTACATTGTCTATTTTATGCTGATGATACGGTCATCTTTGTGGTTTCTCCTTTGAACCTGCAGAGAGAAGAAAAAATTTCTGCTCTAAACAAAAAATTAAAAATTAATACTGGCAAAACCAAGGTTACGGTTTTCAGGAAAGGAGTTAAGGTCAAGAAATATTATTAGTTTTTTTTAGGGCTAACCTTTAGAGGTAGTCGCAAATTATACATATCTGGGTGTTTCATTTTTTTTCCTCGGGTCATTTTCATTTGGCAAAATTAACTTTTCCGTTAAAAACCAAATCAGCAATAAACACAGTATTACCCAGTTTAGCTGAGGCAAAAATATCCTCATCTTTTCTATCATTCAAACTCTTTTCCTCTCTTGTTTTTTCACTACTTTCTTATGGTTCTGCGATCTGGTCCCCTTCTTATCTTGAGAAATTTGAACCAATCTTTAACTCCTTTGCCCAAATAATTTTTTCACACATTTCAGCACATCTTAAAAAACTTATATTATGCTACTGGCTCAGAATTGAAACAATACTGACCAATAGGCTTCCTAAACAATGTTTTTTAAAATTTTGTGATACATTTTAGGCGAGTAGAAGTGAAAAATACAATTAGCTTGCATATTTGTGGAAAATAATTGATAATAGTGGTTATTGTTTTTTGAAGAACTTGAGTGATCTGGCTATCATCCAATACTATATTCCTGTTATTCTAAACTCAGTTAACATCCAAACTGATAGGCACTAATTTTTCTGCTGACTACAAACAACTTTTTTTGTAGATTTTGAAATTTTTTTTGTCTTGAAAGCTACCTCACTGGGGCTACAATGTTCTGCTTCAAAAGAACTCTCATGCAAATTTGTTTTGGTGCAAATAGGTTTTTCATAAATGGCAGAATATTTTAACTCTAATGAATTTAAGACCTGATCTCATGTACTAATGGCATGCTCAGCTTATACAATTCCTTTAGATGCAAATATTTTGCACACCCAGACCTACCTTTATTAGACATACATCTTTCATTGCCTTTCTCAAAATCAAAATAGCCTATTTCATTTGCTGTCTGATATACACTGAAGAGCCAAAAAAACTGGTGTATCTGCCTAATATCGTGTAGGGCCCCAGTGAGCCCGCAGAAGTGCCGCAACACGACGTGGCATGGACTCGACTAATGTCTGAAGTAGTGCTGTAGGTAATTGACACCATGAATCCTGCAGGGCTGTCCATAAATCCGTAGGAGTAAAGGGGGTGGAGATCTCTTCTGAACAGCACGTTGCAAGGCATCCCAGATATGTTCAATAATGTTCATGTCTGGGGATTTAGGTAGCCAGCGGAAGTCAGAAGACTGTTCCTGGAGCCACTTTGTAGCAATTCTGGACGTGTGGGGTGTCGAATTGTACTGCTGAAATTGTCCAAGTCCATCGGAATGCACAATGGACATGAATGGGTGCAGATGATCAGACAGGATGCTTACGTGCCTGTCACCTATCAGAGTCATATCTAGACGTATCAGGGGTCCCATATCACGCCAACTGCACACGCCCCATACCATCACAGAGCCTCCACCAGCTTGAACAGTCCCCTGTTAACATGTAGGGTCCATGGATTCATGAGGTTGTCTCCATACCCGTACATGTCCATCAGCTCAAAGCAATTGGAACCGAGACTCATCATACCAGGCAATGTGTTTCCAGTCCTCAACAGTCCAATGTCGGTGTTGTCGGGCCCAGGCGAGGCGTAAAGCTTTGTGTCATGCAGTCATCAAGGGTACACGAGTGGGCCTTCGGCTCTGAAAGCCCATATCGATGATGTGTCGTTGAATGGTTCGCACGCTGACACTCGTTGATGGCCCAGCATTGAAATCTGCAGCAATTTCTGGAAGGGTTGCACGTCTGTCACGTTTAATATTTCTCGTCAGTCGTCGTTGGTCCCGTTTTTGCATGATCTTTTTCCGGCCTCAGCGATGTTGTAGATTTAATTTTTTACTGGATTCCCAATATTCACGGTACATTCGTGAAATGGTCGTATGTGAAAATCCAAATTTCATCGCTACCTCGGAGATGCTATGTCCCATCTCTCGTGCGCCGACTATGACATCATGTTCAAACTCACTTAAATCTCGATAACCTGTCATTGTAGCAGCAGTAACCGATCTAACAACTATGCCAGACACTTGTTGTGTTATATAGGCGTTGCCGACCGCAGCGTCGTACTCTGATTGGCTCCATATCTCTTTATTTGCATACGCATGCCTGTACCAGTTTTTTTTGGCTCTTCAGTTTAATATCCTTTAGAGATCATTTTGTGGATTGAATCTCTCCACCTGATAAAAAAAAATTCCAATTTTTTATTTACTAACATGTTTAATATACATATTTCACTAACTATAACCATTTGAACTATGTTGCAAACAAAAGAGTTCATTTATAATTAATTTTTATTGTGATTTTTGTAAAATGATTTTTTTTAAAATTTGTTCTTGTACTGTATTTGTTGCCACCTATTGCAGAGGCTTTCTGCCTAAATCAATAAAGATTATGATGATGTGTGCAGGGGGGGGAACATGTTTTTTTATTTCAGGCTGATGTCCAAATGTTGTGCGCAGAGTAAGAACACGTCTGCGCAAGTAAAAAATAATAATTATAGGGCATGTTATACAAATACAAATACAACGCCACAACAGGCAAAATGCCCAACGAGGTGGCTGATAAAAAGATGCCCATAAAAATATGGATGTCATATGTTTCAAAAATACAGCAACCCAATTAATTATGTTACTGTTCATATATTTTTTTCAAGTGTTGTGGATTAAGTATTTGGCAAAATATAGAATTTTTGTAATAGTTCCTTTCCAATATTTTATTCTACAATTCATATTAATCATGAGTGTATTAGTCAAATTCTTTTTTAACGAATACTATTATAGCAAAATTCTTGTTTTAAACAAACACTTTTCTAATCCTCCAGATAAGTTTACCTAGGAACAATGCATAAACATGGGAATTCCTTTATAATGAAATTTTGTTGTAATGAAATGATTTCTCTGGTCTCTTGGTGTTTTTCGTTATAACGGGATTCGACTGTATAGTTTAATCTTCATGCAAGGCTTCACTTCAGACTTTGACAAGCAAAGTAATAGTGGCTGTAAAATCTATATCTTATTAGCAATGAGTCTGATTAGCAAGTGTTAATATACAGGGGGATTTCAAAAAGATGTAAAAAACTCTTCGGTTTAGTAAATTGAAATAATTTTTGCCACAGAATGGATGGTGAAAAACAAATGTTAAAAAGACTATAGGGCAAAACTGATTGATGAGGTACAAACACAAAAGAGAAAATACAACCTCAATCATGCATAACTAAATCTAAAATTTTGATGCATGTAGTTCTGTGTGTTTGGTCCGGCTTTATTTTTATGTAAGCAAAAATTTATTCTCATTTATGTACACCTAAGTGAGATGCAAACCTTTTCTTGATTGTATGTTTGATAATAAAGCTTTAGCTTATTAAAATAAAACAAAAGATAAATCCAGTTCTTTCAATAATATTATAAAGCCTTTAACTCTTCAAAGGGCAGACATTTTTCCAAAACTTATAGAAAACAATATAAACAGGTGGGCCCTTTCTATGGGGACACCATACCAGAAAGGGCTAAAGTGTTTATGGTTCCCACTTTGTTTTGTGAATAAATTAATCTAATTTCCTCAATTTACAATTTCTTATGATAAGAAATTTTAAATAGCTCTTAAATAAATGCTCTTATAAAAATAAGAGCTTACTAGACTGTATCATACAACAATCTTGTTGAGAATATTTTAACCCTGCTTTGACCAATTAATATGAGTTGCCTAAGTATAGGAAAGTGAAATATTTTTCTGACTATACGCTACGTACTAATAAAAAATATTTTTGTTAGATATATATATCAAATATTTTTGTTTTAGGTAAATATTTTTGTTAGAGGGGTTATTGTTATACATAGAGGTAGCATTGCATCCACCAAGTTTTTTTTTTTTTCTTACATCTCTTCTGAATTAGTCCTATAAAGTCATGTTATGTATTAAAAGTATTTTCCATTATCTTTTCATCAGTTTAGTATGCATGACTATTTAGGAAATTTGAACAAATGCAAATTTATTTAAAAAATAATGTAGAGCAGTAAAAATATTATTGCTGACTGGTGCAGAGATGGCGTTGACATGCTATAGCACATCAGATGCCAGGGATTTCATTAAAGGACGCATAAAAGTTTTGTTCACTCATTGCACTTTCTAAGTTTTGGGAAAAAAGTAGAGGGGAAATCCCTGTATCAACTTTTTCCTCCTCCTCACCATTTGTCATGATCCAACATCAGCTATAGTAGATGCTACTGTAACCTTTCAATGCACTCCCAGTGGAATCGTGGATAACAACAGCTCGATTAGCACCATGAAAATCAGATGCAGAGTCCTTTCATCAGCAAGCAATACCGTTTCATCGTATGATTTCTTCCAGGGAAGCTACGCCATAGCTCACAATAGAAGTGTAGTATTAACTCATCACAAAAACAGTCTGGACCTGCTGAGATGCAAATACAAATTTTTAGTCAATCATTTCTGGATATAATTCCAAGCCAAGGGCAAGATGAGTTTTCGTTACAATCAACTGATATGAAAGACGTTAAAGCACCACTGTGCTACAACACTACAGTAACAAGTTTACAGAAGGATAATGCGATCGTACAATAAACACTATTCATATTTATACACATCACAACATAATAATCTTGGTCCACATGGACCACGGAAACACTTCATTTTGACAAGAAAAATAAATACGTCATATACACACACAATGCACATTTTAACACAATTTGCATTTGCATACTCTTTCACAAATATTGTAAACGGTAAAACTATTATTTAGCAACATGCCAGGTGAACTGGCCAGGTTCATCCAACACGACCAACAAGGATAATCGGAAATTGAATGAAAGGAATTATTTACCAGCGGATATCCGCGGCCATCTACCGGCAAAAGGTATTTATACACACAATATTTTTTTTTCAACTTATAAAAATGTATTATAAACACACAAAACCCCCAATGAGACTCTATGTGGTATTTCTCCTGAGAAGAACCTATACTGTTAAAGAATCATAATTTAAGAAAAATAATCATTGAGAGATTAATTTGGGTGGGACATCAGCAGCCCGACCTTTAGTCTCATTTTCGTCTAATGACTGGAAGACCCCAGCCGAGAGACTAAGCGGACAAACTAGCCCATACTGGAACACTAGCAAGACTTTTGATGGTTTCTGGTAGCTGAGCAGTCCCTGGGGTCTAAAAGGTAAGAATTGTCTCTTGATATTAAAAATTAATAATTAAAAATATGACCTGGAGGCTAGTTACACTATAGCTGGGGTGTTGCATGATTGTGCTAAGGCATCATGTCCTTGAAAAGTAGTTCCATACTTTAAAGTACTATACTTATTGGTATAAAATATACGTATAACCCTGCAGACTATATATCATGAATAAGGCTGATGTATCGAGTTGCATCTCTGAATGAGTGGCTATAATACAGAATTTTCCAATTTCTGAGGGTTTTTCCTCCTGCCGGTTACGTATCGGAAATTTTGGTATTTCAGACTACCCACCCACATCAGAGACAGCATATTTACCTCGTAAATTCTCTTCGTTCCCACACGATCGCACATACTCCTCTTGAAGAATCATCGGATTGGATCGCCCGTTTGAATTTGCAAAAAAAAAAAAATCATTTCCTAAGTTCGTTAAAAAAAAAACCAAATCTGTAAAAAATTCATCATAAATATCCAGTCTTGAGTTCACATCACGAAAATCCGTATTTGAGATCAGCTAGACTGTTAATGTGCAGTGGTGGTCGGCTGAATACAATTTTGAAGTTTTCTAACTTTGAGTTGGCTTTCCCTTAAGAAGAAAAAAAGTTCTGTTTCCACAACACAAGCAGTTCTTGGGATATGCAGTCCCACAGGGTGCCGCTCGAGGAGGGTCGCCAAATCCTAGTTGGAAGGGTGCAAAAAAATTATATATCTTTTAAGAATTATTGGGCTAATACAAATCTGACATAGCTCCCATATTCAGGTGTGAAATATGTGGCGGTTAAATGGTGGTAGACCATCAGGGAGGGAAAAGAAAATCATTTCAGCTGGAAATTGCTCAAAAAGAATTTATATGAATCGGAAGATGATCAGAATCATTTTTGCTTTAAATTTATGTGTAAGATATTATTGAAGCTAAGGTTTTCTCTGAAATGAAAAATCAAACAAAAGAGAATTTATAGACTGATTTATCAGAAAATAGTGTGTATATAATTTGCTCAACTTAATTATATTTATTTTATATTTGTTACACTTTCTTAGCAACTTTTCTGTACCAATAGAATACTTATCGATGAATGTAACTAAACTGTTTTTTGTTAGTGAATATTTAGATTGAACATGTTTTTAAAAATCAATTATCGGTTTCATTCACAGGGATACCTTTAAATGATGGTATGGGGTGGGGGGGACTTCATTTTTTTTCAAGAGGAACCCACTTTTACTCAAAAAGGAGACAGATTTTTCCATTAACCTGGGTTCAGAGTGCAGTGGTATCTCTGTTGGTTTTAAGTATATCTTTAGCCTTGATAATACAGTAAAACCTTGCACACACCAGTGGGAAATTTTTTTTTGTAAGTAAAAGAGGGGGTGACCGTTAATCAGAAGTTTGAAAAGCAGTTTTATTTGGGAAATTGTTTGGCGGTGAAAGAGGCGTCTGTTGAGATGGGTTTACGGAACAAAATTGAAGAAAAAATTGTCCATATAATATAAAGCATTCAAAGTAAATGTAGATCTACTTTATTGCTGCCTTAAAATTAAATATTTATCATTCTTGAGTACAGAAAAATTACCCAGTACAGAACATATTGATTTAAAAATATAGCAAGAGCATTTAATTTTTTTTTTTTTTATAAAATTTCAAGTATCTTTCACAATAGATTTTCTATATACAATTTCATATTCCAATATTGGTTTCAATGACTTGATAAATTGTTTTCAAGTTCGCTTACAATTCAAATTGAGTGACTAAAAAGTTCAAATTTGCCTCTGTTGAAAAAGTAATATGAACTACAACCTCTGACAATAAAGTTCGGTGGATAGTCCTGTAACATTAACGTAGATGAAATGGTAACGAAAGTTACCTTACTGTCCTTCGAAATAGTCACCTCCCATTACTATGCACCGCTGAGATCTCCTATACATGTCCTGGAAACTTTGCAAGAAGTCTTCTTTTGGGATGGAGTTCAACAGCCTCGTCACGTTTTGTTGGATGTCAGGAATATCGTCAAATCTCTTTCCTTTCAACACGAGTTTTAGTCGTGGGAATAGGAAGAAGTCTGGAGGATTGAGATCTGGCGAGTATGGTGGATGTTCAATTTGCACCAGCCCCTTTTTTGCCAGGAACTGTTTGACAACCATGAACCTTGTTGTGCGTACTGAGGTCGTACCCTGCGTAGACGTTTCATGAAACGGGTCAAAATTTCAATGTACGTTGCAGCATTCATCGTCGTTCCCTCAGGTAGAAATTCCTTGTAGATAATGCTTTGACTATCAAAAAAGGTGATTAGCATCGTTTTGATGCGGGATTTTTCCCGACTGACCTTTTTCCGAAGAGGTGATGCAGAAGAATGCCATTCCATGCTCATTCATTTTCCTGTTCTCAGTTAAGAACCAACGCGCTAAACGAGCACTTTGTAAAACAAGTCTTTCACGGAACTCAAACGACGCTCAACTGAACAACGGTGGCGGGAGATGGTCAACACCTGCCGCTATGCATGTGCAGCGTTTTGCTTCGCCAGTGTTGCCAGATCGGTCGTTCTGACTTCATTAACCGAACTTTATTGTCGGAGGTTGTATAATAAACATAAATGACTGAAAATTTTGGCAAAGTCAAAGGGCAAGTGAAAATTATAATTTTCAATGATAATTCAAAGAATGTAATGAGAACGTTTTTTTATAAAGAATTGTGAATAAAAGAAAAAATATTCAATGTTTTTCTGGATGTATATTTCATAATAGTGCATAAAATGTAGTTTTTTTTAAAATTCAAACCAGACAATCTGGCACAACATGTACTCAAGTCTTGGATGTATGCTCCAATGTTAGGTATGTTCAGCTGACTGGTTAATATCAGTTTTGTTGACTGAAATTTGGCAAAAAATGTATAGTGGTTGATTTAATGGTACAGAGAGAAGCAATATTTTGGCTTCATTTCTTCAATGTGTTTCTACGTCTACCATGTTAACTGTTAATAGTACATAAAACAAAGTGATATACTTTCAAATAATATGTATAATATACAATTAATATCGGTGGAATCTGCTTGTTTCAACAAAACATTATAAAGAATAATTTTTCTTCATGTAAAAATTCATTCAAATCAGATATGCTAAAATTTGTAATGCATATAATATTTAAATTTCTGAGTGATTTTTATACTTTTGCTGGTGAAATGAAATAAGAACAAAACTGAAAGTCTCTGTGCTAACTATTCAGTTACTGGGTAGCAGATGACTGCTATTATATTTAAAAATAGATTCAATGTTTTCTGTTTCAGTTTCTGCACTATAAGAATTATATTCAGTAGTGCATTTATAAAATATTCATAGAAATCTATAGTGAATAGCACATAAAATCGTCAATTGGTTTTCTTAATTTAAAATTGTATATATATATAATGAATTTGATGACATAAAATTAGTTTTTTTATGTTGAAATGAAATTTTTTTTCAAATAAATTTGTTTAAAGTTGATCCTTCCCTATAAATTTGAAAAGATGGAGATTAGTAGTAAAGTTAAAAACTCTAAAAATTCTGGTTTATGTCAGTTTTGTGTCATTGAATTTTGAAAATCTACAAGACTGTACATCTCTGTATTGAACACATATTTTGATAGGATTGGCAAGAAGAAATAACAATTTTCTGTTACTTGGAAGTAATTATAATTTTCATCCTATGGTGTCAAATTCTCTGAATGATACGCATACAAGATATTTTGCTAATGGCATTGCTACTCAACATCAACTTTAGCAATGTTAGCAAATGTGAATTTTAATGTACTATGCTGTCTTGCAATCTAATCTGTCACCAAACTAATGTCCAACTGTGAATCTATCTAATTCTATACTACTATCTACTACCCGCGACTTCATTCGCATGGATTTTTTAATCTGAAAATTCCCCCTTATGACCCCCTTAGGGATTGAATTTAAAAAAATCCCTTCTCAGTGAGTCTTTACATTATAAAATAACACTACTAACCTAATTTCATATTGAAATCAGCAGTTTTGGGGCTCAGCGAAGATTTCTCAATATGAGCCATGAACCCCCTTCATGACCCCTTGAGGGTTTAATTTTGAAAAATTCTTTTTTAGTGAATCAGAGGTTTCGGCTCAGCGATGATTTCTTCATATGAACTTTGAAACCATCATTTCTTATGACCCTCTTAAGGGTTGAATTTTGAAAAATAGTGTTAAACCTTTGTGGTGAGTCTCTACAATCTTATATATAAAAAACAACCTGACTGATTCATTCATCCCTAAGCTGAAACTGCTGAAACTATAAATATGAAATTCGGTCCATACTTTTATTTTACAATGTATAGACTCGCTGACAAAAGATTTTTCAAAATGTAATTCTTAGTGGGGGGGGGGGGGGGTTCAAAGGTTATATGAAGAAATCACTGAATCAAGACAGCTGGAGCTATAAATATGAAATTCGGTCAGTAGTTTTATTTCTTATTGTAGGGACTCACTAAGAAAGGATTTTTTCAAAATTCAATTCTTAAAGGGGTCATATATAAGGGCAAATTTTCAGATTACAAAATCCATGCAAGCAAAGTCGTGCATTACAACTACTATTAAATAGAACTATACTGATCAAACTTCACATTTAAAGCTTCAGTGGTTTTGGCTCGGCAATGATAAATGAATCAATTAGTCAGGTCATGTTATTTTATACATATATAGATGAAAGTATATGCTGCAATTTGAGCAATTTGATGTAATATGGTCAGTCCTTCGAAATTTGAACATCAAATTATGGGTACTGTCCAATTGTGAGGCACCATTGCATTATAAAACTGTATCATAAACTATACATTTTTTTTTTCAATTTAAAAAAAAATTAGTTTCTCCTTCTAACACTTATTTTTTCGATGAATATTTGTTGGAATGCAATAAATCTTGGCAGATATATAAATGATTGTTATGTTAGTATATATAAATTATCACATCATTAGAATGAAATTGTTATTGCAGACAATAGCATAATAATTATGCAACACCTGTAGAATACTCTAGATTTTCTCCAGAGTATCTGGAAAAGAAGGGGTTTTCTTTTTTTTTATTTTCATCTCGGGTGGGGAAGAGGGTTATTTCCTTTTTCTACTTGGGTTTAAATCCAAAATAACCTATGATCTCTGCTCCAAGGAGTAGGGATTTAGCCTGAAAACCTTTTATTTGTGTGTGTGTATGCCCATATGTAACATTTATATTTTGTTGGGCTGCCTTTAATGTGACTGCAACAACAGATATGGTCTGCATCTCAACTATTTTAAGTTATCATAAAAAAAGTGTCTTGGTTTTTGGAGCTGGTCATCAGTGATATTTTTTTTTCGCATTTCAATGAATCATGTTTTGGGTTACAGCAGATGGATGTCTTTCTTTGTGCATGGGACAATAGTTTTTTTTTAGGTGAAAAACCTACATGAGAGAGAGAGAGAAATTATTTTTTTTAGACTCATTTGTATTTGCTTATCTCTCTTCCCATTATTACTTGACCATTTTTAGCGTTATTACCATTTTATTCTCTTTGATATTGAATGTGAATCCATTGTTTTGTCTGTTTGGCTAATTACTATTATTATTTTCTTTTGTTAACTTTTTCTTTCTGTGTCTAATTTTATTATTTCATTTTTTGTTGATCTTCATGTGCATTAGGTGGTTTCTTTTTTTTTTGCATTTCCCTTAATTTTCCCCTTCTCTGAGTTGTAAGTAGTAGTATATATTTTGATCTCTGATTTTTTTTCTAAATTAATATGTTATGAAAATTTATTTTTCCTTATTTTCTACATTTTTCAGATATTTTTATTCACTTTGTGTTTTTTTCTTAGCTATATTGTGACTTTTATGATTGTATATTCTCTAGTTCCACTTTATTTCTTTTTTGTTTCATAATTTGAGTTTTTGAAAAAAAAAAAATTTCCTATACAGTGCTACCACCTCAACAAAAAGATATATTTTCCTTATAAAATTATGGATTCCATTCATTCACTCTGAAATCATAAGATATTGGGATTTATCAAAATAAAAAGTGAGAGAGTCCGCTCTCCCCTTCCACTAATATAAATGATGATTCACTACCATTGCAACAAACTTGCAGGAGGGATTGGAGGGGGGGACATAGATGATTTGGAATTACATAGCATTGCGGGTTCGCAAATGCCTTTTTCATATGGTAGAGGGTGTTGTACGGATGTTTAACTGCACAAATGATCCTGCTGAAAACCAGTATTTGAGAACCAATCGCTAAAGTAGTAAGATAAATGACTACTCAAACATTGAATTGGCCAACATGCACCTCGCGTATGGAGCTGCAGATTGTAATGATCGTGCCACTCTGCACTTGCAATGCTATGTGATCTCGAATAGTCTTTATGCCTCCTACCTCTCCTGCAAGTTTTTTGCACTGGTACTGAATCATGAATCACCCTGTATAATTACCAGTTGGAAGTAACTACCTTGAACCTGAAAGGAGTGATTCTTTGCTTCATCAGCCAGTGTATGTCCTTTCCTTCAGCTTTCAAGACTAAGCTTTGTTGTTCTTGGTACTTCTTGAGAACTAGAAAAAAGCTAGTGAAAGTCAAAGTTGATGATAACATGCACAAAACATCACTCATTTTATGTATCCTACTTGACTTTTGAAAATTGTGCTGTGTATTTTTTCTGTAGCTCTCTTCACCATTATATATACAAATTGCCCAACAAGGTGGTTGAAAAATAATTATGCCCATAAAAAATATATGGATGTAAAATATAACCAAAACATGACTAAGTATCACACTTAATACTCAGTTATAAAGTAAAAATAAATTAGCATGGTATAACAGTACACTGTGGTTTATGCAGAATGAAAGTAAAGTACACACTCTACAGTCTAAAAAATTGTCAGCTTTACCTTGTCAAACTGTCCAAGCTTCTTATATGTTGAATGGTTTTATAATAACTTCTGCTTTTCATACATGTTGAATTAACATTTAATTGCACAAGTTGGTGTATTTTAAGCAAATATTTTTCTTTTTTAACATATATTACTTGTAAGAAGAGACACCATAGGAGAAAATATCACATTCTTTTTTTTTTCACATTTTATAATGCAATATTTAAGTTTTGCATGCAGAGGTACATTTCAATACATTGCTGGCAACAAGGCTCAAGATTCAGATGTAATAGTGTGCCAAATCATTTGATCATTTTTGTCGCACCACGGTCATTTTCTGCACACGAGGGCTAATTAGACCGGGACCTACAATTTATTGCCGATTCCGAACGGCAAGCTTGTTTTTTATACTCATCGAGAGCTTGGAGCGCTAACCCCTCGATGGGGTACTCCCTGCTGTAGCAATTTTTTGCTGCGGTCATGTCGCCGTTTTTTTTTGTTGTACCCCTGTGTCAGGAAAGTTTTCTGACAAGGACGAACCGGGTATCGAACTCGTGATACCTCTAAACATCCTCTGGTACTTAAGGCGAGTATCTTATCGACCGGGCTACCGCGCCCCAATAGTGTGCCAAAAAAAATCCATTAAACTATTCAAGATTTGAGGAACAGAGTAAAGTTAGGAGTAATTAAATCAAAGGAAGGTCTCTTAGGGAAGGGGTTATAATTTCAGAAAACAAAACATTTGGTAGCAAAGTTATAGGTTGAACTATTGAAAGAGATCTTTGGAGTGTGTCAAAAAACAGATCTTGTAGATCATACCATTGGGCTAGTATTATTGAAATTAGAAAAATAGGCAATTCTTTCTATTATGAGTTTAGAGATTTCGAGATTCTAAGCTTCTCATATAAATTTGTAATACAGCATAGGTTTAAATACACAGTTTTAGGACAAAATTGTTGTATGAGTAGGAACTTTTTAGCTATTTAAAGTAAAAATGGTAAATAACTCGTACTCAAATTTTGCATGCAGACCTTAAAAAAATTAAATTTCTGGAAGTTTTACAATGGCTACAGGTAAAAAATGTTTAAATAAAAGTTTGTACTGAAAAATAATTTGCAATTTGCTCACATATTAACTTTCATCATGCCTAATGTACGTCCATGTAGTTCTGTTAGAGAATTCCTCTCTCCCTCTTAATTTCCTTAAAAAGAGCCTTTTTTTAGAATGTCATGCATTTTTTAGAAGCTCTAAAGCATGAAATTTTCAGTTTCTATGAGTGCATGAAAGTTATGTGTGTTTTAAAACTTTGCAATTCTTGCATCGCAATTATCTGTAACAAACAGAATTTAAATTTATTTGCTTGAAGTTTAATATTGTGATGCATTTTAAATATTAACATTCTTATAAACATAAGAAACAAAAATTCTAATTTTTACTAAACTCAAATTGTAACTGAAATATTCAAAAAATGCATGTGTATGTATAAAATATTTTATCTACATTAGTTTCAAAACTGCATTTATATAATTTTTATTATCAGTTATATCTGCAAATAGCAGTTTGACTTTTTTTGCCCGAACTATTTAACTTTGAATGTTTGCATGAATATATATCAGTGTCTGCAATTTATTTTTTACTGTGCATTAATTTGTTACTTTTTTGTTGTACCTAATATAAAGATTTGAACATCCCAAAAAACACATTTATTATAAATTCAAGGTGTATCTTTTGAATTTAATTACCTGGAATTTCCCTTCTAGCCAAAAAAATTAGACTTGAAGCAATATGGCCATTTAACTGATGCAATCGGTAGAATAAATTTAACTTCTCACAAGTCTGGTGCAACTCTCCCTAAAGTGGGACTGGTCCATGCCCCTTTGGCCACTCCTGAAAGTATGGATCTTGGAAATGAATATGCTCAAGTAAAGGTAAGGCTTTCAGCCTTGTGAAAACTTGCTTTTTAAAATAAAGCTTTTAAGAGGGAATGAGAACATGAAGAAAAATGCATCTGATTTTCATGAAAGAATCAAATATCTCTTTTTGATGGAAGATTTAATTCATTATATCAATATTCTCACTCTCACATTTTTTTGTAAGTGTCATTTATTGGGTCATTCATTCACTATATCAATTGATATGAAGGCTAGTTAAAGTGTGACTTCCTGCTTGAAGCGAAATCCACGATCAAGTTCCATGATCCAAACCCTTAACTCAAGAAGGGGAGTGTTATTATCTTCATAATTTAACCCTTGGGTGAATTATACATGAATCATAACTAATGGTTTTTAATTTTTATGTCCTTAATCAAACTGTTGTCCGACATATCAACCCAAAACAGTCAATTTTATATTAACCCTTCCAGCCCTGTTTGCACAAATAGTGAAATAGGGTTGCTTTTTCTCGCTTTAGATATAAATTTTTTTTTAAACCTTTGGGAGTTCAGCCCCAATTTTAAGTATCTTGTGTGTGTTATCGTTGAGGTCAAGGCATAACTCTGAGGTTAAAGAAGAATATTTGCAGTGAGAAAAAACACCCCTCCCAGTTTGTTAGTACTGGGTCTGAAAGGGTTATATTTGGAAATGAATATGCTCAAGTAAAGGTAAGGCTTTCAGCCTTGTGAAAACTTGCTTTTTAAAATAAAGCTTTTAAGAGGGAATGAGAACATGAAGAAAAATGCATCTGATTTTCATGAAAGAATCAAATATCTCTTTTTGATGGAAGATTTAATTCATTATATCAATATTCTCACTATTAGTTATGATTAATGATATGTTTTTCTAAACAAATTATACTGTAAACTGGGTGGACTGGGCACAGATTTTGGATATTTTTTGTATTATCTCCCTTATGAATAAAATTTTTTACTAAAAGTTGCACTACTACAGAAAGAAGACATTTTAACTATTTGTTTATGCAAGGATAATTATTTTGTAATGTGTTATAATACAGAAAAATGAATCAAACTTGTACCCAAGTCATCCCTTCAGATGGAGTGACTTGGGTACATACGCTACTCTTATTGCCTTGATATTCCACGTTTCAAAGCATGTTTCCATCTTACCCCACTAGAAATAATTAGAAACAAATAAAAACAGTATAATATTATATATGAATTTTTTTTACATTACAAATATAAATACAGATAATTAATCTTTTATGTCTACAGTGTAAATATGCTTAGTCTGGGATGCTTGTTTTGGGGGTTTATCTTTCTCAATGCAGAGAGTCCAGCAAATACCAAATCTCATTGTTCAGCTTTGGCCACTTCCAATATTTACAACTTTTTCCATGTTATTTACATGATATTCAACATTAAAAATTTCAATGAACTGACCTGGATACTTTCTTCTCTTATATATTTGACTAAAATAAAATCCACAACTCTGATTTTATCAATCCCTGGTTAAAACAATATGTATATTGTTACTAAAGTAAAATTCTATCAAGACTATAAGATGTAATCACACTAATCAACAAAGTTTTGTAATGTTTTCAAGAATCTGGTTTACAGACCTTTCTCCTTCATAGTTAATAGTCAGGTTCTTGCATTTTGCTGTGCCTTTAAAATCCAATACACTTGTCACAGGTGAATTCATACCTGTTAATTTTTTTGGTAAATTCACAGAAAAATACAAGGTGTTGTTCAAGAAAACTATTAGATGATTTCAGTTTGAATTTGACCGGAGGTTAACAAGACAGGATTAAAATTTATTGTCTTCATGTTATTTTTAAGTTTTTCCATAGTTTTTATATTCTAAAAGCATCAGCTTCCTCCAGTACCCTGTTTGAGAGTGAACACTTTTTAAGCTATTTTCCTATAGTTTCCAAGAGATGGAGCAGTGGTATGAAGATTCAAGTATTCAGGTCATTAATTTTGAAGGTAGTTTCAAAGTATAGATTCTCTAAAACTCTAAAAATAGCAAAATTCAAAAAAAGGAAATCCAAGACATGACAAAAATGTTAGCCTATTGGATATATAAGTATTCACGTTATTGCACCATGACATAAGCAAATTAATTTTTAGAAAAGCTATAAAATATAATTTTTCATATATATCCCCCTAGTTCTTTTTTAGAAAAAGTTTTCCCTTTTGGAAATATGTTAAAATAAAGTTTTATTGCTGTATGACAAATATTGACTTAAATATTAAAGTTCAAAGTTTGAGAAAAGAATGGGGGATTTCTGTTCAGATTGATCAGCAAAATACTTGAATTTTTACTCAACCAAATAACAAAATATCAGTTTCAAACTAGTCACTGATGTTGATACATTTGAGTGACTACAATTTATATTTCTCAGTTTTAAGAATTTTTATTTGTACATTTTTAGCATTTGATAAATTGTTTGCAAACTGATCAATTCTTTTTGTTAATTTCAGCATAAAATTGTGCAACAAAGTTATTGAAGAATTTGACTTACTAGTAAGTCACAAAAGAGTAATACTGAGTGACATTAAAGGTGGGGGAGCAACCTCAAATTATTCCTATTTGTTTTTTTTTGCACTGACCCCTCAATGGCAGCTAAAAAAATTGCTCCTAAGAACCGTCAAATCAAGTGATACCAGGCCATATCATCATATAGCAATATCAGCTTGTCCTCACTGACAATTTAGTTATATGTAAAAATATACATTATAAAATATAATGTAAACATAAGTATAAAGAAGTTACAGGATCATGATCTGCGTATACAATCATAAATCAAATATATAATTCTGTATCGCATAATTAAAATCCTGATTTGAATGTAAAATCTTTATAAGATCTTAAAACGTATATTGAAATCATAGATTATAAAATCATAATTGGTTTCGTCATCAATTTAAATTGTTTGATTTGCACAGCATTATACTGCTCTTGTTCCGTTGTCTTTATATTTGATTCCTTTTTTTGTAAACGGCAAGGTAGTGCATTGAGTACATTTACTACTGGTCAATATGGCATTTGTGGGATCAGTTTATTTTCATCGCCTTCTATGCATCTAATTGTTTTTTCTAATTTATTCACTCTATTTTTGTTTCTAAAAATCTCTGATCCAGAATGACATTTCTGGCAGCTGGCATAGCCATGCTCTTAAGAACCAAAAAAATTTCAAATTTTGAAATTAAATTTCTCTGCCAATTTTTGTCATACAGTGATCAAACTTTGTTTGTGATATTACTGCACGTGAAAACTTTTCCTGGATATGACTAGTGTCTGGGCGAATAATATGAAAAGTTTAATTGTACAACTAAAAAAAAATAATTTATGTAAAAGTGCCATAGTATTAATATTTACTTCATTTAAAACATTTAGGAAATTCTATTATTAATGGTTTTAAGAAGAAAAAGGCCCAATTAAAGACTTTGTGAACATGCTGTTAGTTACCAACATGGGCATACACAGGACCAACTTGAGGAGGGGTGGGAGAGTACAGAGAATTTCTTCCAGAGACACTTGGAGCTATTAACCTTCAAAAACTGAAAACATTTAAAATTTATATAATGTGATGAGAAGTATCTAAAAACATTTTTTACTTTTGTAATTGTAGGGTATATATTATTTTACATACTGTTTAATTTTCAATCACCTGGAAAAGTGGTATATCCTGGCTAATTGTTAAATCCTACAATGTTATAAATAGTTACTTTGAAATGTTCAGATCACTTAAATTTTGAACTGATACCCTCCCAGGCCCGTCATTTCAAGTTTTTCTGGGGGGGGGGCGACGACAAAGAAAATATAATTAATATATTTATATATTTCACCTTGTTTGTCCGTTTTTATTGTATTTTTTGAATTTTAGTAAAAGCCAGGCCCTCTTTCCCCCAATGACGGGCCTGCGCCCACCCCTAGTAATAATCCGTTTTTAGGAAAAAGTATTTTGAAATTTTATGAGGTATTCAATTAACATTATACCAGTTTTTTTCACCACCTATATACTTAAAAAGAACCTCATAGACAATTAAAATACAAGTAACAGCCATCGTAAATTTTGGCTTTCCAGCTTGAGCAGTTCATGGACTGCACTACCAATTTTCTACCAGTTTTTTGGAATAGCCATATAAAATCAATTTCAGTATATATTCATGTTGTGTAAGTTCATTAAGTTTCCATATATATTACATCAGCGGTTCTCAACCTTTTTTGACTCGCGGAGCCCTTTTCAGTACATAATTTTTATATCTGAGCCCCATTTGACTCGAGTAGCCCTTTTTGTATATAATTTTTATGGCGGAACCCTGTAGGCCTCTTTTTTTCATTTATCTATCAAATTTACTTATTTTATTTTCCTTAAGTCGCCATGGAGCCCCAGTTGAGAACCGCTGTATTACATGGTACTACAGTCTGGCCCACTTGTAATGAAAATGGGTATACCATTTTTTTTGTTTTGTACAGGTATGCCAAAGTTGTTCTGCTTTCTCTTTATCCTGTAATGTTGACTAATGAAATTATGAAACTGCTGTATCAAAGCATTTCCCTTCGCAGCGCAAATTAATTTTTTTCATGTGAGTGTATGCCAGCTGAAACAAACTACAATTTGTTTCCATTGGTGGGGGGGGGGGGGCAGCTGTTGGTTATCAGTTCTACCTTTCATACATTGTTCTCCTTGTCTACAGTTCATGTCAATATCTTTCTTATTTCTGTGAAAAAAGTAACTTCTAAAAACAAATTTTAATTATCAAAATTATCTTTCATTCAAAATTTATAGAAAGAATTCTTTCTATAATATCACTTTGAAAAAGTGAATTTTTGTTCTTTTATTTCTTGTTTTCATCATCTTATCTTCACCTGATTCAATGTGATTCAGAACTGTTTAAATGATATAAAGTTGCTTTTCATTTTCCTTCCAATTCTTTGTTTGATTATTGAAATTTTTAATACACAAGCTGGGCGAAAAGTCCATGTCACTTTTAAAAATTAATAAAAAATCAACTAAACACTAAAAAATGTGTTTTGCATTAAAATAATTTTGGCATGATTTTTCTTTGATAAATTGAGAAAAAAGTTTGAATTTTCACTCGCAGATGGCACTGTATCACAGAAAAATTCAACATAACATGTAAAGTGTGTCACAAACAGTGTATAATTTATTACAATTCAGGTTTAATAAAACTACCTTATTTCAATACAAGCACCACATCTAAAGTTATCTAAATGATACTCAGTTTCAACTCTCATATCTGCTGACATTAAATGTCAGAGTCTCAATCACTTCCCAGATTCTTGTCTTCAGTTCCTGGATGTTTGTTACATGGGATTAGTAGACCGCAAAAAGAAATCAAGGATGGTTATGAATCTGGAGACACAAGAGGCCTTAACAGGGATCCATCTCATCCAATCCATTGGCTAGAGAATTTCTGATTGATCTGTTGTACATACCACACTATGTCACACTTTATGTGTTATGTTGACTTTTCATGAAACAGCACTATGTGTAAATAAAATTTTGAACATTTCTTTTTATATATTGAGAAAAACTCTGTAGATAAGTATTTTAGTACAAACCACACTTTTATATGTCAATTGGTTGATTTTTTTAAACTAATTTTTAAAATTTGTCATGAACTTTTCACTCACCCTGTATATGTATTTCAATAATTTTTTTCTTCTAAAATTTGAACAAATCCATGCTGGTTTTGTTTTTTCGGTCGTGGTCAACCCTTTTGCAACATAGATATCACAATTTGGACAATTTTCAATGCATGTGCCATCCTCCAAATTTGAACAAGCAGACCATATGTTCTGTTTTTATAAGTCATGATCATCTCTCCCCAAATAATTGCTATCCTATTGTTTTCATAATAATGCTGATTTGGTCAATTTTTTGAGTTTGAAATTGTTTTAATTTTTTATAAACTTGATTATCATAATACATATTGTGTTTGTATATCAATAGAAGTTCATCTTACCTACCCCGTGGGTGCTTAGACATTGTAATAAAAGGGTTTGGAGTGCAGAGTCTCCCAAGAATTCGGGGATATGCAACTCAATTTCTTCACCTTCACCCCTTGCGGATATCATTAAGTCTTGTACGTATGGGACGCCCAGCCTAGGTGGGTGGGAGGACAATAAGGGCGATCACTCTTCCCCCATTCAATGAGTCTTAGGGGCCGTTCAAGTATTACATCAAATTTTTAGCCATTTTTGACCCCCCCTCTCCCCCTTGTCAGCAAACTTTCGTCAGCACTGCCCACCTCCTAACGTGTATTGGTGGAATCAGAAAAGTACATGGGAGGGAGTATAGGGGGCTCGTGCCCCTCTCCCTCCAGACAAAAAAAATTTTTTAATAAGAAAAATATTTTTTTTTAATTAAAATTTCAAAAGAAAATACTTTTATATGTTATTAAAATCAATTTCTGTTAATTTCAATGCTATTTGAAGGGTAAGAACTCAAAATTTCTCTCTAAGAAATTCATTGCGACCCACCCTTTAAGCTATATTTGGTAAACCCTTGACCCGCAGACCAAATGTGGCCCTGAAGGTTATCTGTTGTGGCTTGCTCTCTCAAACCTAATTTTGTGAAAATGAACTAAGTGGCACATTTACAAATCGCTTAAATGACCCGTGGCGCAGTTTTAGAGCACTTAAGCCGCCCCCAGTGCAGTTCTACATCATTGAAGTTACCCGTAGAACATTCCCAGTTTTCTTAAGTGATCTATGGCATAATTACAGATCACTTGAGTGATGCGTGGCACAGTTCCAGAGCATTTAAGCAGCCTTGACTCATTTCCAGAGCACTTAAGTGGCCCGGACACATTTCCAGAGAACTTGAAGGATCCATGAAATATTTAGAGATCACTCACTGAAGTGGCACTGTAGGGGACTTATCAATAGGTAGAATGTTAGTTCAGGTGCCCAATAACTATTAAAAGGTTTTTTCTGTTTTTGGCGCACCAAATAAGATGCCATTAAGAATATTTCATATCTTCATGAAGGGTAGTTGATGACGTAAGCATCATCCAAATCCCCCTTGTCATCAAAAGTCAGCAAATCAGAAACCCCTCCCCCCCTTATCGATGCTGATGTGATTCTTGTATGACCCCTTATCTGCTTATGATGTCCAGTAACCCTGGCCCTCATTCCAAATACTTTTTCCCATAGTTATTGTTAAGATGTTTTATAACACCAGATATGGGTTTGGTGGCCTCAAGATGAATCGTAAATCATTCATAAGAAAAAGAAAATTTCATTGATTGAAAAATCAAGTAGAGAATATCTTTAATTTTTTACTGAAGTGTTTGTGTGCCACTCCTGATACCATGCCATGCCATGGCCACCCTAGTCTTAGGTTTATTGAGCCTTGTTTATATACCATTTCTTGTTGACCGCAAATTTAAAACAGTTCTTGTATTTGCCATATTTATGTAGAAGTAGAAAAAAAAATTAATGTGCAGTACTCTAAGTGAGAACATTAAATATTGCATTCTTTTTGTGATTTTAGTAGTCTCCATATGACTGAGCCTTTGGTTCATAAAAAAATAAAAAGATAAAAGAAAAAAAAATTAATTTAGAGAGCAAAGAAATGAAAATGTGAGCATTTTTTCAGTACGCTTTTTGTAATAAAATCATTGTATAAATTATAATTTATTTTTAAACATACTTTTAACATTTTTGATTTATTTCTCATTTCATCTGAGATTTTTTTTAATTTGCTATCCTCAAACAGCAGTCTTTTTATTGAAAATATTTTCCATAACTACTGTCAGATTTTGAATATAGTTTTCAGAACTTTCTATGATTCAAGCAGAAAATTCAAGTAAACAAGTGGTGTTTTAAATTTGTGTTGTTACCTCATGCATGTTGAATTGAAGATATGATATAATCTATATGTACTGGTTTTTTTTTTTTTTTTTGAGTTGTATAACTCATACTGGAATGTTATAATTTTCTATGTGATGAAAATTCATGCAAAATGTAAGCATTCCAGTTATATTCTTTTTAAAACAATTTTCTGTTAAAATTTTTTCCCCTGTAGAGCAAAGTGACTTCATTATATGGAAACTTGATTGTATTTGTGTGTGTGTTTTTATTTTAAAGAAAACATTTTTCTCATTTGTTACATTGTTAAAATACACAAGAATGTGGATAATTAAAAGGTTTGGTAGGGAAAGAGGTTTTTGAGAATTTAAAAAGGTTCAACACACACACTATACATGTCATATGGCCCTAGATAATTTTTTTTGCAAACTACAAGTTTTGTCTCAAATTCAATAACCATACTAAATAAACTAACTCTACTCTAAAAAAAGTCATAGAATAAAATAATTTAATACAGTTAAATCTCCCATTATTGACCTCTCCCCCTTTGACAGACAACACCTGTTAATGGACACTTTTTTTTTATTACGTCAACAGCTTCAGTGTATTTTACTATCTATCCACAAATACTCTTCATTAGCAGGCAAAATATTCATTTTCACGGTTGTCCCTTATTGAGAAGTCCTACTGAATAGTCATAACCTTACCACCTACTCAAATTTAGAATCTTCTATGTTGTGTTAAACAGTATTTTTTATTTTGATCTCATCAATATGAGTCTCCCAGGCCGTTCCTTGTTAGACCCACATATGGTTAAACAGCTTTTTCAGGAGGATATTGAAACTTTGGTAAAATTGCTGCCACTATGCAATTTAGATAACAGTATATACAGTAAAGTGACTGCCGGATCAGATGCAACAGACAGCAGCATATAAAGTAATAATTGAAGGGGAAAATAAAAAAATAAATAGTTGATAAGGTTTTTGCTGCCATCGTTTGATGAAATTTGGCTATTCAGGCTTGAAGGCTGTTGTCTCTTTGAGTTTGACCTCAATGTTTCACTAACATAACTGTTCCAGTTTTACCATTTCTCATGAAAATGCCAATCACTAGTGTTGGGGAAATGTATAAGACAACAGATGACAGCCTTCAAGCCTGAAATCTAATTTTTATAAAAAATTACATTTATATATGGCTCCCAATTAAAAAAAAATGTCACTTAGTTAAATTAATGCCTTGCTCTTTTATACCAAAGTAAATTTTCCACACTTTCTCCCCACCATGTATATACTTTTCAACTTTAAAACTTTTTAAGCACAAAAATTCAAAAAGAAATTATCTTTTCCTTTTAAACCTGAAGTGGCCATACCAACTTGTCACTATCCATTATATGATTGCTAAAACATAGTGATTTGATATCTTTAACATCTCAATACAAGCTGCATTTAAAATTTAAAAATGTGTGTTTTTTTTTCTGCCAAGTTTTCTAAGTACGTTTTACGTTTCATTAATTAGAATTTCTAGCACACAGAAAAGAAGACACATTTTAGAGAAAATATATAGGGAAAGGTGAATAAAGAGTATTGCACCTATATATATGTAGTGAATTTTTCATTACAAAAATAAAACTTGAAGAGGGATATTCTCAAACATTTTTATGAAACATTACTTTATTAAATCAGAAATAATTGTATGAAAAAACTGAAAGCAGTAGCTTTTTATAACCGGAATTTATACACACTTGCCAACTGCCGTGTATTTCTACCATAATATACAGAATTACTGTCAATTGCCAAAAACCACAGGAAAGTCTGGGTTTTTTTTTCAAAAGCATTTGTTTTTTATTGGAGATTTCTCTGAATTCTATTATTCTATTAAGTACAAAATGATGTTACACGAAGACTGCATTCCCAAAGACTGAATATCAAGCTGAATTTGAA